>NW_026285734.1:0-795 GCF_023373465.1 Oncorhynchus keta | reverse complement strand
ACAGTAACCAGCAGGTAGCCTAGTTGTTAGGGTGTTGGGACAGCAACCAGCAGGTAGCCTAGTTGTTAGGGTGTTGGGACAGTAACCAGCAGGTAGCCTAGTTGTTAGGTGTTGGGACAGTAACCAGCAGGTAGCCTAGTTGTTAGGGTGTTGGGACAGTAACCAGCAGGTAGCCTAGTTGTTAGGGTGTTGGGACAGTAACCAGCAGGTAGCCTAGTTGTTAGGGTGTTGGGACAGTAACCAGCAGGTAGCCTAGTTGTTAGGGTGTTGGGACAGTAACCAGCAGGTAGCCTAGTTGTTAGGGTGTTGGGACAGTAACCAGCAGGTAGCCTAGTTGTTAGGGTGTTGGGACAGTAACCAGCAGGTAGCCTAGTTGTTAGGGTGTTGGGACAGTAACCAGCAGGTAGCCTAGTTGTTAGGGTGTTGGGACAGTAACCAGCAGGTAGCCTAGTTGTTAGGTGTTGGGACAGTAACCAGCAGGTAGCCTAGTTGTTAGGATGTTGGGACAGTAACCAGCAGGCAGCCTAGTTGTTAGGGTGTTGGGACAGTAACCAGCAGGTAGCCTAGTTGTTAGGTGTTGGGACAGGTAACCAGCAGGTAGCCTAGTTGTTAGGGTGTTGGGACAGCAACCAGCAGGTAGACTAGTTGTTAGGGTGTTGGGACAGCAACCAGCAGGTAGCCTAGTTGTTAGGGTGTTGGGACAGTATCCAGCAGGTAGACTAGTTGTTAGGGTGTTGGGACAGTAACCAGCAGGTAGCCCTAGTTGTTAGGGTGTTGGGACAGCAACCAGCAGGT
>NW_026285733.1:0-30513 GCF_023373465.1 Oncorhynchus keta | reverse complement strand
GTGGAGGGATGTAATGCTGGTAGTGGAGGGATGTATTGCTGATAGTGGAGGGATGTATTGCTGATAGTGGAGGGATGTAATGCTGGTAGTGGAGGGATGTATTGCTGATAGTGGAGGGATGTAATGCTGATAGTGGAGGGATGTATTGCTGGTAGTGGAGGGATGTATTGCTGATAGTGGAGGGATGTAATGCTGATAGTGGAGGGATGTAATGCTGGTAGTGGAGGGATGTAATGCTGATAGTGGAGGGATGTATTGCTGATAGTGGAGGGATGTATTGCTGATAGTGGAGGGATGTATGGATAGTGGATGGATGTAATGCTGGTAGTGGAGGGATGTAATGCTGGTAGTGGATGTAATGCTGGTGATAGTGGAGGATGTATTGCTGATAGTGGAGATGGATGTAGGATGTATTGCTGGTAGTGGAGGGATGTAATGCTGGGATGTAAGTGGAGGGATGTAATGCTGATAGTGGAGGGATGTAATGCTGGTAGTGGAGGGATGTAATGCTGATAGTGGAGGGATGTAATGCTGATAGTGGGAGGGATGTAATGCTGGTAGTGGAGGGATGTAATGCTGATAGTGGAGGGATGTAATGCTGATAGTGGAGGGATGTAATGCTGATAGTGGAGGGATGTAATGCTGGTAGTGGAGGGATGTAATGCTGATAGTGGAGGATGTAATGCTGATAGTGGAGGGATGTAATGCTGAACTGGAGGGATGTAATGCTGATAGTGGAGGGATGTACACATTTGGATTAATACCCAATAGTGGTATGTAATGCCAGGGGAGGATGTATTGCTGAACTTCATGCATCTAGTAATATATATATTTCATTAATACACATTTCATTAATACCCAATACACATTTCATTAATACCCAATACACATTTCATTAATATCCAAAACACATTTCAGTAATACCCAAAACACATTTCATTAATATCCAAAACACATTTCAGTAATACCCAAAACACATTTCAGTACCCCAAAACACATTTCAGTAATGCCTCAAAACACATTTCATTAATATCCAAAACACATTTCAGTAATACCCAAAACACATTTCATTAATACCTAAACACATTTCATTAATACCCAAACACATTTCAGTAATGCCCAAAACACATTTCATTAATATCCAAACACATTTCAGTAATACCCCATACACATTTCATTAATACCAATGCACATTCATTAATAATACATTTCATTAATACCCAAACACATTTCATTAATACCCAATACATTTACTTCATTAATACCCCATACACATTTCATTAATACCTAATACACATTTCATTAATACCCAAAATGTCAATTAATACCAAATACACATTTAATTAATACCAATACACATTTCATTAATACCAATACACATTTCATTAATACAAATGTCATTAATACCAAATACACATTTCATTAATACACATTCATGAATACCCAATACACATTTCATTAATACTCAATACACATTTCATTAATACCCAATACACATTTCATTAATACATTTCATTAATACCAATACACATTTCATTAATACACATTTCATTAATACCCAATACACATTTCATTAATACCCAACACACATTTCATTAATACCCAATACACATTTCATTAATACATTTCATTAATACCCAGCCAGCCTGCCTTCCTTCCATCCAGCCTGATTTCCTGCCTTCCTTCCATCCAGCCGACTTCCTGCCTTCCTTCCATACCTTAAGGGAAGAATTCGGCAGTACCTGTATGGTTAGTGAGAAAGTCCATATTGCAAAAATGTACGGGTCCCTTACTAGACGTCCGAAATTTTGTAAAACGTTGGACGGGGCCGGGGCCGAGCGGCAGGGCCGGGACCTACCAGGAAGTCATCAAATGAACGTTGTCGGACATTCGTTCCGTTTACAAAAAAATAATAAGATTTATGTCATTTTTCCATGTCCTGAAATTCCCACAAGAGGGCATAAGCAATCATATGGCTATTGCTACAAAACATCACGATTCACGACGGGGCCTTATCTCGAAAACTGAAAATATTTAGTAAGCCGAAACTCGTGAGCGTAGGGGCGGCATAATGGGCAGTTGGCCCCGAACAAGATGCATCTAGGCCTCAACGGTTTTTGAGTTATGGCCATTTATCTGCGATTAAAGGTCCAAAATGAAAATAGAGCAATTATTTTCCACTTCACGTCAAAGCTCAAGGAGCCTCCGTGTCAATAAAAAGAACCAGCCATTTATCTATCGTCATTTAAGAGAAATCGTACATAACGACACCTTTGGTGATGTTCACGGATAGGTGTTTTTTTTCAACGTTACAGATCCAGTTGCAGGTTGTTCTTACGAATCTTTTAAAGTGTGCTGCGGAGCTCTGCGAGATTTCTGTGATTTTCTATGATTTTCTGAAATAACACACACTCACTAAACCTCCGTAAATAACTCAGTTTTAACGTAAAGACTTAAAACTCGGGATTCTGTAAAGGCATACCCCAATCATGATATGAGTTTATTTATAGCTTCCTGTGCCAACCGGAAGTGCCTTTAATGGTGTCACAGTGGCAGTTTCCATGGGTTAAAAAGGTCAGATCTTTTCAAAACTTCATATGTGTGACTAGGTAACCCTCATGAACTGTAAATCAGTCATTTCTCCCAGCAGATGTCAAAGAAAAGCTCTCACACGCACACACAGCAAGGATGGAGTGAAAAAGTGTGGTTCTTAAAGACACAGAGAGGAGGCAATGGCATAAACATAATGTCTAGGCCGTGCCGAGTTCAACGAGATATCCCGCTTGACTGTAGCTCGCCTCGGTCTGAGCGCAGCGACCATTAGAAAAGTAGGCCCAAATGAAGCCTGCCCCACAACGTCATTTGCTTTTGGGTGACAGTGAGAGAACCGTTAGGGTGAGAAGCACAATTCGACCTCAGGTATGTTCCTAAGGTCCTTCCGATCCCGTGCAAGCCTAACGTTGACAGTGTGGCATTAACCCTTAATAGTTAAAAGAAGGTGTTTACTTCAAATAGTTTGCATTGACTTTCTCCCCATAGGAATACATTGCCTTTACCCCTAAATTCAACCTGAAGTCTATATGGGTTATGAATGCCGTATGAACCTGTCTTTGGTAACAGTCCATCAGGCCAGTATGAGGTCTACCTGTGTTGATTCTAAGCTTCCTGACCAACCGGAAGTGGTTAAAATCACCCTAAAAGTGTTTTTCCATTACCTGCCTGCAGTTTGATAGACATAGTGCATTCAACCCTGTGTAAATCAGTCAATTCTTAACGTAAGGACTTAAAACTCAGGATTCTGTAAAAGCATAGCCCAGTGAGGATATGTGTTGACTTATAGCTTCCTGTGACAACCGGAAGTGCCTTAATTGGTGTCTCAGGGGCTGTTTCGAGGGGTTAAAAAGTCAGATCTGTCCAAAACTTCATATGTGTGATTAGGCAACCCCATGAACTGTAAATCAGTCATTTTTCCCATAAAATTTCAAAGGAAAACTAAATCACACAGACACACAACTTGGAAGGAGGGACGTATTGGGGTTTGTAGAGACAGACAGTGCCTCCAATAGTTAGCTTTGTTCGAGCTAAAAAGAACCGTCAGACCTAGAGTTCAAACTTTAGAAACCTGTTCTAGACCTCGGGTCGATAGTGCGTGGTGAGTTAGGTGGCTCTAGAAGGTTCTCGGACCGAGAAATAGCCTCGTACATTTGCAATGATTTCAATTCATTTTGACCATTACGAAAATGGCGACATTTAGAAAAGTCTCAGAGACACAAGACTAGGTGCATTGGAACCGGCTCGGCCCATAGAGACGGACCCCAACGTTTCGGTCCGATAGCTCATTCAAGGACCCCATAGCAAGGCATGGAAAAAGTGGATTTTCAGCACCAATTAGGGTTTTACTCGGGCACCGAAGGACCTATCGAGCCGAAACTCGGGATTCGGGGTCGCCACATAGGCCTTCACATAATGTCTGACCTGGACCCGCAGCTAGAACGTAACTATGTGTTTTACGTTTTTATTATGTTTAAACTAATGGCGCTGTGAATTATGGGCCTGCTCTGACATATGTGATAGTTGGCTTCTAAATGAGTTGGAAAAAGTGGGTTTGGTGTCAATTGGTATCAGTTTGGTGTCAGAATGACATCTAATTGACTGGTGGACACTGACTTGCTAGTTGACTTTTGTACATTAGCAATATGTTTAAACGGAGAGGGACCATCACCAAAATGGCATTCTGAAATCAACACAAAAAATGGCATCACCATAGTCTCCAGGCTGTGCAGAGTTCAACGAGACGCCCCGCTTGACCGTAGCTCGCTCTGAGTGCAGCGACCTTGAAAAAAAGAAGGCGCAAAAGGAAGCCTGGCCCTCAATGTCATTTGCTTTTGGGTGACAGTGAGAGAACCGTTAGGGTGAGAAGCACAATTCGACCTCAGGTACGTTCCTAAGGTCCTTCCGATCCGTGCAAGCCTAACCTTGACCGTGTGGCATTAACCCTTAATAGTTAAAAGAAGGTGTTTACTTCAAAGAGTTTGCATTGACTTCTCTCCCCATAGGAATACATTGCCTTTACCCCTAAATTCAACCTGAAGTCTATATGGGTTATGAATGCCGTATGAACCTGTCTTTGGTAACAGTCCATCAGGCCAGTATGAGGTCTACCTGTGTTGATTCTAAGCTTCCTGGACCAACCGGAAGTGGTTAAAATCACCCTAAAAGTGTTTTTCCATTACCTGCCTGCAGTTTGATAGACATAGTGCATTCAACCCTGTGTAAATCAGTCAATTCTTAACGTAAGGACTTAAAACTCAGGATTCTGTAAAAGCATAGCCCAGTGAGGATATATGTTGACTTATAGCTTCCTGTGACAACCGGAAGTGCCTTAATTGGTGTCTCAGGGGCTGTTTCGAGGGGTTAAAAAAGTCAGATCTTTTCAAAACTTCATATGTGTGACTAGGTAACCCTCATGAACTGTAAATCAGTCATCTCTCCCAACAGATGTCAAAGAAAAGCTCTCACACGCACACACAGCAAGGATGGAGTGAAAAAGTGTGGTTCTCAAAGACACAGAGAGCAGGCAATGGCATAAACATAATGTCTAGGCCGTGCCGAGTTCAACGAGATATCCCGCTTGACCGTAGCTCGCTCGGTCTGAGCGCAGCGACCATTAGAAAAGTAGGCCCAAAATGAAGCCTGCCCCACAACGTCATTTGCTTTTGGGTGACAGTGAGAGAACCGTTAGGGTGAGAAGCACAATTCGACCTCAGGTACGTTCCTAAGGTCCTTCCGATCCGTGCAAGCCTAACCTTGACCGTGTGGCATTAACCCTTAATAGTTAAAAGAAGGTGTTTACTTCAAATAGTTTGCATTGATTTCTCTCCCCATAGGAATACATTGCCTGCACCCCTAAATTCAACCTGAAGTCTATATGGGTTATGAATGCCGTATGAACCTGTCTTTGGTAACAGTCCATCAGGCCAGTATGAGGTCTACCTGTGTTGATTCTAGGCTTCCTGGACCAACCGGAAGTGGTTAAAATCACCCTAAAATTGTTTTTCCATTACCTGCCTGCAGTTTGATAGACATAGTGCATTCAACCCTGTGTAAATCAGTCAATTCTTAACGTAAGGACTTAAAACTCAGGATTCTGTAAGTTTCTATGTCAATCAAGACATGGGTTTACTTATAGCTTCCTGTGCCAACCGGAAGTGCCTTTAATGATGTCACAGTGGCAGTTTCCAAGGGTTAAAAAGGTCAGATCTTTTCAAAACTTCATATGTGTGACTAGGTAACCCTCATGAACTGTAAATCAGTCATTTCTCCCAACAGATGTCAAAGAAAAGCTCTCACACGCACACACAGCAAGGCTGGAGTGAAAAAGTGCGGTTCTCAAAGACACAGAGAGCAGGCAATGGCATAAACATAATCTCTAGGCCGTGCCGAGTTCAACGAGATATCCCGCTTGACCGTAGCTCGCTCGGTCTGAGCGCAGCGACCATTAGAAAAGTAGGCCCAAAATGAAGCCTGCCCCACAACGTCATTTGCTTTTGGGTGACAGTGAGAGAACCGTTAGGGTGAGAAGCACAATTCGACCTCAGGTACGTTCCTAAGGTCCTTCCGATCCGTGCAAGCCTAACGTTGACCGTGTGGCATTAACCCTTAATAGTTAAAGAAGGTGTTTACTTCAAATAGTTTGCATTGACTTCTCTCCCCATAGGAATACATTGCCTGCACCCCTAAATTCAACCTGAAGTCTATATGGGTTATGAATGCCGTATGAACCTGTCTTTGATAACAGTCCATCAGGCCAGTATGAGGTCTACCTGTGTTGATTCTAGGCTTCCTGGACCAACCGGAAGTGGTTAAAATCACCCTAAAAGTGTTTTTCCATTACCTGCCTGCAGTTTGATAGACATAGTGCATTCAACCCTGTGTAAATCAGTCAATTCTTAACGTAAGGACTTAAAACACAGGATTCTGTAAAAGCATAGCCCAGTGAGGATATGTGTTGACTTATAGCTTCCTGTGCCAACCGGAAGTGCCTTAATTGGTGTCTCAGGGGCTGTTTCGAGGGGTTAAAAAAGTCAGATCTGTCCAAAACTTCATATGTGTGATTAGGCAACCCCCATGAACTGTAAATCAGTCATTTTTCCCATAAAATTTCAAAGGAAAACTAAATCACACAGACACACAACTTGGAAGGAGGGACGTATTGGGGGTTGTAGAGACAGACAGTGCCTCCAATAGTTAGCTTTGTTCGAGCTAAAAAAGAACCGTCAGACCTAGAGTTCCGAAACTTTAGAAACCTGTTCTAGACCTCGGGTCGATAGTGCGTGGTGAGTTAGGTGGCTCTAGAAGGTTCTCGGACCGAGAAATAGCCTCGTACATTTGCAATGATTTCAATTCATTTTGACCATTACGAAAATGGCGACATTTAGAAAAGTCTCAGAGACACAAGACTAGGTGCATTGGAACCGGCTCGGCCCATAGAGACGGACCCCAACGTTTCGGTCCGATAGCTCATTCAAGGACCCCATAGCAAGGCATGGAAAAAGTGGATTTTCAGCACCAATTAGGGTTTTACTCGGGCACCGAAGGACCTATCGAGCCGAAAACTCGGGATTCGGGGTCGCCTCACATAGGCCTTCACATAATGTCTGACCTGGACCCGCAGCTAGAACGTAACTATGTGTTTTACGTTTTTATTATGTTTTAAACTAAAGGCGCTGTGAATTATGGGCCTGCTCTGACATATATGATAGTTGGCTTCTAAATGAGTTGGAAAAAGTGGGTTTGGTGTCAATTGGTATCAGTTTGGTGTCAAAATGACATCTAATTGACTGATGGACACTGACTTGCTAGTTGACTTTTGTACATTAGCAATATGTTTAAACGGAGAGGGACCATCACCAAAAGTGACATTCTGAAATCAACCCTAACGAGCCATGGAGATGAACCAGAATCACTGCCCAGCTATCCCGAGTTCATCGGGCCAGTCAATTTCACATTCCTGCAGGATTTTTATAGCATGACAAATTCGTGATGGTACCTGCCCATTGAACCATATTGCAAATGCACAGTGACTTTGCAAAAGTGAGAAAACATAAACAAATGGACATGATGAAATCAACACAACGAGTGATGGAAATGTACAACTATCACTGCTCAGCCATCCTGTGTTCATCAGACCAGTCAATTTTGCATTTTTGAGCATGTCAAATTTCATATGGTAAATGCACATTGAAACATATTGCAAATGCGCGCGCACTTGCAATATGATTCTATAGTGTAAAAACATCACCTAATGGACATGATGAAATCAACACAACGAGTGATGGAAATGTACAACTATCACTGCTCGGCCATCCTGTGTCCATCAGACCAGTCAATTTTGCATTTTTGAGCATGTCAAATTTCATATGGTAAATGCACATTGAAACATATTGCAAATGCGCGCGCACTTGCAATATGATTCTATAGTGTAAAAACATCACCTAATGGACATGATGAAATCAACACAACGAGTGATGGAAATGTACAACTATCACTGCCCGGCCATCCTGTGTTCCCATAGCGAGCATTAATATCAGAATGACCGGTAAATGCATTTACAACCATATTTTTATTTTTGGGTTACCAGTTGCACAACAATGCACGTGCATTTGCAATATGATTCTATAGTGAAAAACATCACCTAATGGACATGATGAAATCAACACAACGAGTGATGGAAATGTACAACTATCACTGCTCGGCCATCCTGTGTCCATCAGACCAGTCAATTTTGCATTTTTGAGCATGTCAAATTTCATATGGTAAATGCACATTGAAACATATTGCAAATGCGCGCGCACTTGCAATATGATTCTATAGTGTAAAAACATCACCTAATGGACATGATGAAATCAACACAACGAGTGATGGAAATGTACAACTATCACTGCTCGGCCATCCTGTGTCCATCAGACCAGTCAATTTTGCATTTTTGAGCATGTCAAATTTCATATGGTAAATGCACATTGAAACATATTGCAAATGCGCGCGCACTTGCAATATGATTCTATAGTGTAAAAACATCACCTAATGGACATGATGAAATCAACACAACGAGTGATGGAAATGTACAACTATCACTGCCCGGCCATCCTGTGTTCCCATAGCGAGCATTAATATCAGAATGACCGGTAAATGCATTTACAACCATATTTTTATTTTTGGGTTACCAGTTGCACAACAATGCACGTGCATTTGCAATATGATTCTATAGTGAAAAAACATCACCTAATGGACATGATGAAATCAACACAACGAGTGATGGAAATGTACAACTATCACTGCTCGGCCATCCTGTGTCCATCAGACCAGTCAATTTTGCATTTTTGAGCATGTCAAATTTCATATGGTAAATGCACATTGAAACATATTGCAAATGCGCGCGCACTTGCAATATGATTCTATAGTGTAAAAACATCACCTAATGGACATGATGAAATCAACACAACGAGTGATGGAAATGTACAACTATCACTGCCCGGCCATCCTGTGTTCCCATAGACCAGCATTAATATCAGAATGACCGCAAATGCATTTACAACCATATTTTTATTTTTAAATTACCAGTTGCACAACAATGCACGTGCATTTGCAATATGATTCTATATTGAAAAACATCACCTAATGGACATGATGAAATCAACACAACGAGTGATGGAAATGTACAACTATCACTGCTCGGCCATCCTGTGTCCATCAGACCAGTCAATTTTGCATTTTTGAGCATGTCAAATTTCATATGGTAAATGCACATTGAAACATATTGCAAATGCGCGCGCACTTGCAATATGATTCTATAGTGAAAAAACATCACCTAATGGACATGATGAAATCAACACAACGAGTGATGGAAATGTACAACTATCACTGCTCGGCCATCCTGTGTCCATCAGACCAGTCAATTTTGCATTTTTGAGCATGTCAAATTTCATATGGTAAATGCACATTGAAACATATTGCAAATGCGCGCGCACTTGCAATATGATTCTATAGTGTAAAAACATCACCTAATGGACATGATGAAATCAACACAACGAGTGATGGAAATGTACAACTATCACTGCCCGGCCATCCTGTGTTCCCATAGCGAGCATTAATATCAGAATGACCGGTAAATGCATTTACAACCATATTTTTATTTTTGGGTTACCAGTTGCACAACAATGCACGTGCATTTGCAATATGATTCTATAGTGAAAAACATCACCTAATGGACATGATGAAATCAACACAACGAGTGATGGAAATGTACAACTATCACTGCTCGGCCATCCTGTGTCCATCAGACCAGTCAATTTTGCATTTTTGAGCATTTCAAATTTCATATGGTAAATGCACATTGAAACATATTGCAAATGCGCGCGCACTTGCAATATGATTCTATAGTGTAAAAACATCACCTAATGGACATGATGAAATCAACACAACGAGTGATGGAAATGTACAACTATCACTGCTCGGCCATCCTGTGTTCCCATAGCGGGCATTAATATCAGAATGACCGGTAAATGCATTCACAACCATATTTTCATTTTTGGGTTACCAGGTGCCTATTTTCAATCACCAGTTGCACAACATGCGTATCCATCAGAATATTTTAAACAGTCCATAAAGCACTCAGGACTGCCCCCATAGATAGAGGGCCGTAGTAGGGTACTCCCATAGCGGGCATGGATAATAGGAGTCCCGGTAAATGCATTTACAACCATATTTTAATTTTTGGGTTACCAGTTGCACAACAATGCACGTGCATTTGCAATATGATTCTATAGTGAAAAAACATCACCTAATGGACATGATGAAATCAACACAACAAGTGATGGAAATGTACAACTATCACTGCTCGGCCATCCTGTGTTCATCAGACCAGTCAATTTTGCATTTTTGAGCAAGGTCAAATTTCATATGGTAAATGCACATTGAAACATATTGCAAATGCACGTGCACTTGCAATATGATTATATAGTGAAAAAACATCACAAAATGGACATGATGAAGTCAACACAACGAGTGATGGAAAGGAACAACTATCACTGCCCGGCCATCCCGAGTTCATCAGGCCAGTCAATTTTGCATTTCTGCAGGATTTTTGAGCATGTCAAATTTCTTACGTCATTTGGCCCACAAAAAAAATCCTTATGCACAATTTAAAAAATATATAAAAAAATATGATAATAAAATTGGACAAAAGTATATTCATACAGTTCTTACACATGTGTAATTGACAAAAAAATTGAAAGAATTTCAAAAAACGGTCCAGAAAGCACTTTTTAAGGGTGTGTGAAGTTTTTTACAAAATTTTGACATTTTTGACTTTTGACTTTTGACTTCCTATGAAATCATATTGGAATTGGACAAAACATATTCCTTATGCGCATGTAAAAAAAAAAAAAAAAATTATGATAATAAAATTGGACAAAAGTATATTCATACAGTTCTTACACATGTGTAATTGACAAAAAATCGAAAGAATTTCGAAAAACGGTCCAGAAAGCACTTTTTATGGGTGTGTGAAGTTTTTACAAAATTTTGACATTTTTGACTTTTGACTTTGACTTCCTATGAAATCATATTGGAATTGGACAAAACATATTCCTTATGCGCATATAAAAAAAAATTAAAAAATTATGATAATAAAATTGGAAAAAGTATATTCATACAGTTCTTACACATGTGTAATTGACAAAAAATCGAAAGAATTTCGAAAAACGGTCCAGAAAGCACTTTTTTAAGGGGTGATAAGTTTTTGAAAAAAGTTCATTTTTTCAAAATTTTACTTTTGGACATTAATTTGGGTTACATCTCAATATGAAAACCCCGTGGAGCGCATTTGCCCCCTGTTGAATTTTTAAAGTGTTACAACTGGCAATTACCATATGGCATTTGCAATACACTTTGCATGAATCAACGCCGAATTGGGTGGTATTGGCCAATGTGTATATGGTTTGTCCGATGCCAATGACATGCCATTCATTTTTGTCCAATACAGGGGGTATTCCCACATCCAACCTGACTTCCTGCCTACCTTCCCGACTTTCTGCCTTCCATCTAGCCTGCCTTCCATCTAGCCTGCCTTCCATCTAGCCTGCCTTCCATCTAGCCTGCCTTCCATCTAGCCTGCCTTCCATCTAGCCTGCCTGCCTGCCTTCCATCTAGCCTGCCTTCCATCTAGCCTGCCTTCCTGTGGATCTGCCCTCCTTCCTACCTGACTTCCTGCCTTCCAACCAGCCAGCCAGCCAGCCAGCCAGCCAGCCAGCCAGCCAGCCAGCCTTCCTTCCTTCCTGCCTTCCATCCAACCAGCCAGCCAGCCAGCCAGCCAGCCAGCCAGCCAGCCTTCCTTCCTGCCTTCCATCCATCCAGCCAGCCAGCCAGCCAGCCAGCCAGCCAGCCAGCCAGCCAGCCAGCCTTCCTTCCTGCCTTCCATCCAACCAGCCAGCCAGCCAGCCAGCCAGCCAGCCAGCCAGCCAGCCAGCCAGCCAGCCAGCCAGCCAGCCAGCCAGCCTTCCTTCCAACCAACCAGCCAGCCAGCCAGCCAGCCAGCCAGCCAGCCTTCCTTCCTTCCTGCCTTCCATCCAGCCAGCCAGCCAGCCAGCCAGCCTTTCTGCCAGCCTTCCTTCCTGCCTTCCATCCAACCAGCCAGCCAGCCAGCCAGCCAGCCAGCCAGCCAGCCAGCCAGCCTTCCTTCCTGCCTTCCATCCAACCAGCCAGCCAGCCAGCCAGCCAGCCTTCCTTCCTGCCTTCCATTCATCTAGCCAGCCATCCATTTGGCCTTCCTGCCTTCCATCCATCCTGCCTGCCTGTGTATCTGCCTTCCTGCCTTCCATCCATCCATCCATCCTGCCTGCCTGTGTATCTGCCTTCCTGCCTTCCATCCATCCAGCCTGCCTGCCTTCCTGCCGGACTTCCTGCCTTCCATCCATCCAGCCAACCAGCCAGCCTTCCTTCCTGCCTTCCAGCATGCGTGATTGCCTGCTTGTCTGCCTGCCTGCCTTCCAGCCTGTATGCCTGTCTGCCAGACACACACAAACATGAACACAGGAAAGCATGCCACCACAGACGCACGCACACACACACACACACACACACACACACACACACACACACACACACACACACACACACACACACACACACACACACACACACACACACACACACACACACACACACACACACACACACACACACACACACACACACACACACACACACACACACACACACACACATAAGAAGAAACGAGGTCCCTGTCAGTCTCAGTAAAAGGGTTCTTCAGCCGTGTGACACAAATCATTGATCAGACTCCACTCTGTCTCAACCTGTCTTTATAAAATGCTCACAGATTATGTACAGGTGGATTTCTATCAACAACAAAAAAGTGTTTATCATCGGAACGCGAGGCTTTCTATGACTCTGGCACGTTTATCATCATCCATGATGGATACTACAACTGGCCTGGGTCCATTGGGCCCCACCGGCCTTCAGTTCTCAAGGGGTTTGACAAATCACTTGAGGCGAAAGAACGTTGGGATCTCCTCAGCCACTGCACCAGCTGTTGGTAAGAAACATCTTGGTTCCTGGGGGCTGTACTATCCTGGAGCACAGGACATTGCAAGGCTGGTTCCTACTGGGAGCTGACGCTGCTGTAGTCCATGTGGGGTCAAACCACATTAGGAGGGCTAGCTCGCAACTTCTTAAAATGGATTATAAAGAACTGATTCTAACACTGAAAGATTCCAAAAAGCAGCCAATCATTTCCGATCCGGTACCACGGCTGTGAAAGATTCAGCAGGCCAGTGGCATAACACACCACGCTACTTACTGTAGCTCTGTTGGAGTCACTTTTACAGATAACTTTGCTTAGGAAACAGAAGATACTCTACAGGAATGACGGAGTCCATCCAAATCATCTTGGTTTCTGGACTCTGTCCACGCATTTCAAGGCTGTGTTGAAACAATGACTCATCAATGACTCAAAACCAGCTCAGATAATCCCAACAATTGTGTCACTGAGTTGTCATAATGCTGCACTAAATGTACATTATCCCAGGGGCATTGGCAGTCACAGTGTAAGTAACCTAATTGATGTTCCTCTTATTCTGGTGCAGGTTATCAGACCAACCTACCAGGATAGTTACCAACAGCACAGGAATGAAATCATCAACGTGTATTGATCACATCTTTACTAATGCAGCAGAAATGTGCTTTAAAGCAGTATCCAGATCCATCGGATTTAGCGATCACAATATAGCAGCCATATCGAGGAAAACCACAGTTCCAACTGGGTCTAATATATTGTATAAGAGGTCATACATTTTGTAGTGATTCCTATGTTGTTGATGTACAGTAAATAGTATTTGCTGGTCTGTGGTGGCAGTTTCCATATGCAGATTGGAGTGGGTCTCTGGGATAATGGGTTTGATGTGAGCCATGACCAGCCTTTCAAAGCATTTCATGGCTACAGATGTGAGTGCTACTTGGTCAGTAGTCTTTTAGGCCGGTTACCTTAGTGTCCTTGGGCACAGGGAATATGGTGGTCTGCTTGAAACATGTTGGTATTACAGACTCTGACAGGGAGAGGTTGAAAATGTCAGTGAAGACACCTGCCAGTTGGTCAGCGCATGCTCAGAGTACACATCCTGGTAATCCATCTGGCCCAGCGGCCTTGTGAACGTTGACCTGTTTGAAGGTCTTACTCACATCTGCTGCAGAGTGTGTGATCACACAGTCCTTTGGAACAGCAGATGCTCTCATGCATGTTTCAGCGTTACTTGTTTGGAAGTGAGCATAGAAGTTATTTAGCTCATCTGGTAGGCTCGTGTCACTGGGTAGGTCCTGGCTGCGCTTCCCTTTGTAGTCTGTAATATTTTGCAAGCCCTGCCACGTCTGACGAGCATCGGAGCCGGTGCAGTATGATTCGATCTTCGTCCTGTATTGACGATTAGCCTGTTTTGGTGGTTCGTCCGAGGGTATAGCGATATTTTTCATAAGCTTCCGGGTTAGAGTAACTGTTCTTGAAAGTGGCAGCTCTACCCTTTAGCTCAGTTCAAATATTGCCTGTAATCCATGGCTTCTGGTTGGGGTATGTACGTACAGTCACTGTGGGGAAGATGTCCTCGATGCACTTATTGATAAAGCCAGTGACTGATGTGGTGTATTCCTCAATGCCATCAGAAGAATCCCGGAACATGTTCCAGTCTGTGCTGCAAAACAGTCCTGTAGTTTAGCATCTGCTTCATCTGACCACTTTTATATAGACCGAGTCACTGGTGCTTCCTGCTTTAATTTTTGTTTGACAACAGGAATCGGGAGGATAGAATTATGATCAGATTTGCCAAATGGAGGTTGAAGGAGATCTTTGTGCACATCTCTATGTGTGGAGTAAAGGTGATCTAGAATTGTTTTCCCTCTGGTTGTACATTTAACACGCTGATAGAAATTAGGTAAAACTTTTAATCTAACTGCACTATTACCATATATACTATATATACTACTACTAACTATTACTATATATACTATATATACTACTACTAACTATTACTATATATACTATATATACTACTACTAACTATTACTATATATACTATATATACTATATATACTACTACTAACTATTACTATATATACTATATATACTACTACTAACTATTACTATATATACTATATATACTATATATACTACTACTAACTATTACAATTAGTTGGCGCCATCGATTTGAGTAATCCACTTGTTCAACTTGTATAGAAAGGAATCTGAAAATCCCCTAAACTTTGTTTCAACAAGTCAAAATACGTGTGTATTTACTCCCTAAAAATGTAATCAAACTATAATCTTTCTTACGGAAAGCAGTATGTTCAATAGGAAACCGATTTTAGCAGGTGCACCACTTTGTCATTACGCACGATTACACAGATATTGAGGTCTGTGTCCACATAGAAAAATAACACTTATTTCTTATTCGTTTTTTTTTTTTAAGTTACAAAGCCTGAAACTTTGAACATAGACACTCTGTGGAAGCCAAAGGAATTTCACCTTTAACCTTTCTTTTGCATTTTTAAGAGGACGGTCTCTCCAAAAGAAAATAAATTCCAGTTGGCTTTTCTCTACCATATCTATAGTTTTATTTTCTGCTACATTTAAAAAGTGTCTACAAACTTCAAAGTGTTTTCTATCCAATGGTATCAATTATATATATATATATATATCCTGTGAGAGAAGCTGCAGCGAATGGCAGGATACTGAGTAATGATGTCACTGCCAATGACCAATGACAGAGCTGGAGGAAATACAGTGGGGCAAAAAAATCCAGAAAATCACATTGTAGGATTTTTAATGAATTTATTTGCAAATGATGGTGGAAAATAAGTATTAGCAGGCCGCAGATTAGCGGCTGTGCGTTCAGGGGTCGTTAGCTGCTATAATTCCACGTGGAAAATAATATATACAAAAATATAAGAGAAATTTAAAAAATGTTTCAAAAAAATAGGTTCAGAACTTGCGGTAGGAATCCGGAGATATGGAGAAGAATAAGTCCGACCAGCTCTGGTTTGAGTCACGCTGTACAGACTGGCGAGAGTTGTGCGGGGTAAATGTAGCTGGTGACCGCTAGCAAAGGATAGCTGACTGCTAGCTAGCGGCTAGTCGTAATGTATTCGATGGGCCTCGTAAGCCAACAGTCCGTTGTGCTCTAGACAGCTAGCATTCAGGGGACGTTAGCTGCGAAGGTCGGAAGGTGAGAAGGTTCAGAGCTTGCGATAGGAATCCGGGGATATGGAGAGAAAAATAGGTCCGGTATGCTCTGGTTGAATCGCGTTGTACAAACTGGCGAGAGCATTCCGAGCTAGAGGTTAGCTGATGACCGTTAGCTGGCTACTTAGCTGGCTAGGTTATGTTGGAGAGATTCCAGTAAGAGGCAAATAAAAATACATTAGAGAAAAAGCAGGTCCACAACACATTGAGTGAGGCGGGTTGCAGGAGAGCATTTTGAAATAAGGGTTTAGAAAAATATAAAAAGATACGCGAAGAAAAATATATAAAAGTATATATACATGGGACACGACAAGACGACGGACAAAGACGTCTGACTGCTACGCCATCTTGGATATAGAGACAGTCTGGACAGCTGTAGGTAATTGCCCATATTATCATGTTACAGTGAGAGGAGAGGAGATTATCTGCTTCACTACCATCACATTTATCATCAGATAGAAATGTAGGCCCTCATATTACAGCTGTGTTTGTGTGTGTGTGTGTCTTCATTATAGCCTAAATAGCAACATTTCTACTTGTGTTCAATTAGCTACGCATATCTATTTCAGTCTTAAATTACTGATCAATAAGAATTGAGGATGAAAGGATTTGAAGGCGGACTGAGGAGACTGGGTTAACCCAGTGGTCAACACTCCTAATACTTCAAAACGTACGGTTCCAAGTGACAATTTATTCGCTAATGATAATGATAGAACCAGGAAGTCCCAAGGTGCACCTCTTCACAGAACCAGGAAGTCCCATGGTGCACCATGATGGATCAAGCCTCTCCACTACCTCATGTTTATTCAGATTCTGTAAAGATCTAATAGTATCATAATCCCTGTGATCACTAGCGGGAATATTAATGAGGAACAACCAGACAAGTGGGATAAAAAGCATGAGATTGTATGGCAATTCAAAGATACAGTTGGAAATAGAAAGGAGAAGTAGACTAAAACTAATCAACCAATCACAGATCACACCTCACCCAGGAGCAGCAAAGCAGGAAGTAATTATGTTTACACGTACACACACACACAAAATGCCAGGGTAAGATTAGTTATTATTGTAACGCCGACACTGTCGGGGGGAAACTGAGATATGAGCGCTTGAATTTATGGCGAGGGTTCAGATTTCAACTGCAACTGAAGTTAAAATTTCAAATGAATTGATAAAGAGAAGACGTTTGAAATGTTCATATAACCATATAATTTATGCATCAAAGAAAATCTTTTTTTTCAAAACATTTTTATTCCTTAAAATGGTCCCCAAATCCCATATCCTAAATACACTGAACAAAATATTGGTCCCCGTGAGCTGAAATAATAGATTTCATTAATTTCATTACAAACCAAAAGCTTTTTTTTCACATTTAGTTTCCATCTTTGTTTTTGAGCATTTCTCCTTTCCATCCACCTGACAGGTGTTGTAACGAGTAACGCTGAGAGTCTGAAAATGTGCAGTTTTGTCTCATAACACAATGCCACAGATGTGTCTAAAGTTCTGAAGGAGTATGTAATTGGCAAGCTGACTGCAGGAATGTCCACCAGAGCTGTTGCCAGAGAATTGAATGTGGATTTCTCTACCATAAGCCACACCGGATGCGTTTTAGAGAATTTGGTAGTACGTCCACCCGGGCTTCACAACCGCAGACCACATGAATGGCGTTGTGTGGGC
Source organism: Oncorhynchus keta (assembly GCF_023373465.1). Lineage (NCBI taxonomy): Eukaryota > Metazoa > Chordata > Actinopteri > Salmoniformes > Salmonidae > Oncorhynchus > Oncorhynchus keta. The sequence goes on along the minus strand of NW_026285733.1, from coordinate 12,533 downwards.
AAGTAGTTGCTAATGTCAATGTTGTGAACAGCCCCATGGTGGTGGTGGGGTTATGGTATGGGTAAGCATATGCTACAGACAACGAACACAATTTCATTTTTAAAGATTTCAATTTGAATGCAGAGGGATACCGTGGTGACATCCTGAGGCCCATTGTCGTGCCAGTCATCCGCCGCCATCACCTCATGTTTCAGCATGATAATGCACGGGCCCATGTCGCAAGGATCTGTACACAATTCCTTGAAGCTGAAAATGTCCACAGTTCTTCCATGGCCTGCATACTCAACAGGCATGTCACCCACTGAGCATGTTTGGGATGCTCTGGATCTACGTGTACGACAGCATCCAGCAACTTCGCACATTCATTGAAGAGGAGCGGGGACAACATTCCACAGGCCACAATCAACAGCCTGATCAACTCTATGTGAATGAGATGTGTCACGCTGCATGAGGCAAATGGTCACACCAGATACTGACAGGTTTTCTGAACTACGCACCTACCTTTTTATAAGGTATCTGTGACCAACAGATACATATCTGTATTCCCAATCGCATTCTTACCTTACTCCACCTATTAAACTATTACACTACCCTCGGTACTATGGCTGTGGAGAGGAGAGGAGAGGAGAGGAGAGGAGAGGAGAGGGAGGAGAGGGGAGGAGAGGGGAGGAGAGGAGAGGAGAGGAGAGGAGAGGCGAGGAGAGGAGAGGGGAGGAGAGGAGAGGAGAGGAGAGGAGAGAGGAGAGGGGAGGAGAGGGGAGGAGAGGAGAGGAGAGGTGAGGGGAGGAGAGGAGAGGAGAGGAGAGGAGAGGAGAGGAGAGGTGAGGTGAGGGGAGGAGAGGAGAGGAGAGGAGAGGAGAGGAGGTGAGGAGAGGAGAGGGAGAGGAGAGGAGAGGAGAGGAGAGGAGAGGAGAGGAGAGGGGAGGAGAGGGAGAGGAGAGGTGAGGGGAGGAGAGGAGAGGAGAGGAGAGGAGAGGTGAGGAGAGGAGAGGAGAGGAGAGGAGAGGTGAGGAGAGGAGAGGTGAGGTGAGGTGAGGAGAGGAGAGGAGAGGAGAGGAGAGGAGAGGAGAGGTGAGGAGAGGAGAGGAGAGGAGAGGAGAGGTGAGGAGAGGAGAGGAGAGGAGAGGAGAGGAGAGGAGAGGTGGAGGAGAGGAGAGGAGAGGAGAGGAGAGGAGAGGAGAGGGAGAGGAGAGGAGAGGAGAGGAGAGGAGAGGAGAGGGGGAGGGGAGGGGAGGGGAGGAGAGGAGAGGAGAGGAGAGGAGAGGAGAGGTGAGGAGAGGAGAGGAGAGGAGAGGTGAGGAGAGGAGAGGGAGAGGAGAGGAGAGGAGAGGAGAGGAGAGGAGAGGAGAGGAGAGGAGAGGAGAGGAGAGGAGAGGAGAGGAGAGGCTAAATTGACAACCATACAAGCTAAGTAGTCAGGAGAGAAGCAAAGAGGAAAGGTTGGCTAAACTGAGTTCAGACAATGGCACCCTATTCCTTATGAGTCTGGCGCTGCGGTCTAAGGCGCTGCATCTCAGTGCTAGAGGTGTCACTACTGACACACTGGTTCAATTCCAGGCTGTATCACAGCGGTCTAAGGCACTGCATCTCAGTGCTAGAAGCGTCACTACAGACCAGTATCCCTTCTTTCTTTTCTCTCCAAAACTCTTGAACGTGCCGTCCTTGGCCAGCTCTCCCGCTATCTCTCTCAGAATGACCTTCTTGATCCAAATCAGTCAGGTTTCAAGACTAGTCATTCAACTGAGACTGCTCTTCTCTGTATCACGGAGGCGCTCCTCACTGCTAAAGCTAACTCTCTCTCCTCTGCTCTCATCCTTCTAGACCTATCGGCTGCCTTCGATACTGTGAACCATCAGATCCTCCTCTCCACCCTCTCCGAGTTGGGCATCTCAAGCGCGGCCCACGCTTGGATTGCGTCCTACCTGACAGGTCGCTCCTACCAGGTGGCGTGGCGAGAATCTGTCTCCTCACCACGCGCTCTCACCACTGGTGTCCCCCAGGGCTCTGTTCGAGGCCCTCTCCTACTCTCGCTATACACCAAGTCACTTGGCTCTGTCATAACCTCACATGGTCTCTCCTATCATTGCTATGCAGACGACACACAATTAATCTTCTCCTTTCCCCCTTCTGATGACCAGGTGGTGAATCGCATCTTTGCATGTCTGGCAGACATATCAGTGTGGATGACGGATCACCACCTCAAGCTGAACCTCGGCAAGACGGAGCTGCTCTTCCTCCCGGGGAAGGACTGCCCGTTCCATGATCTCGCCATCACGGTTGACAACTCCATTGTGTCCTCCTCCCAGAGCGCTAAGAACCTTGGCGTGATCCTGGACAACACCCTGTCGTTCTCAACTAACATCAAGGCGGTGGCCCGTTCCTGTAGGTTCATGCTCTACAACATCCGCAGAGTACGACCCTGCCTCACACAGGAAGCGGCGCAGGTCCTAATCCAGGCACTTTTCATCTCCCGTCTGGATTACTGCAACTCGCTGTTGGCTGGGCTCCCTGCCTGTGCCATTAAACACCTACAACTCATCCAGAACGCCGCAGCCCATCTGGTGTTCAACCTTCCCAAGTTCTCTCACGTCACCCCGCTCCTCCGCTCTCTCCACTGGCTTCCAGTTGAAGCTCGCATCCGCTACAAGACCATGGTGCTTGCCTACGGAGCTGTGAGGGGAACGGCACCTCAGTACCTCCAGGCTCTGATCAGGCCCTACACCCAAACAAGGGCACTGCGTTCATCCACCTCTGGCCTGCTCGCCTCCCTACCACTGAGGAAGTACAGTACGCTCAGCCCAGTCAAAACTGTTCACTGCTCTGGCCCCCCAATGGTGGAACAAACTCCCTCACGACGCCAGGACAGCGGAGTCAATCACCACCTTCCGGAGACACCTGAAACCCCACCTCTTTAAGGAATACCTAGGATAGGATAAAGTAATCCTTCTCACCCCCCCCCCCCCCTTAAAATATTTAGATGCACTATTGTAAAGTGGCTGTTCCACTGGATGTCATAAGGTGAATGCACCAATTTGTAAGTCGCTCTGGATAAGAGCGTCTGCTAAATGACTTAAATGTAAATGTAAATGTCACTACAGACCCTGGTTCGATTCCGGGCTGTATCACAGCGGTCTAAGGCACTACATCTCAGTGCTCGAGACGTAACTACAGACACCCTGGTTTGATTCTGGGCTGTATCACAGCGGTTTAAGGCGCTGCATCTCAGTGCTCGAGACGTCACTACAGACCCTGGTTCGATTCCAGGCTGTATCACAACTGGCCGTGATTGGGAGTCCCATAGTCCCATAGGGGAGTTGCACATTTGGCCCAGCATTGGCCGGGTCTGGTTGGGGTAGGCCGTCATTGGGAGTCCCGTAGGGGAGTTGCACATTTGGCCCAGCGTTGGCCGGGTCTGGTTGGGGTAGGCCGTCATTGGGAGTCCCGTAGGGGAGTTGCACATTTGGCCCAGCGTTGGCCGGGGTCTGGTTGGGGTAGGCCGTCATTGGGAGTCCCGTAGGGGAGTTGCACATTTGGCCCAGCGTTGGCCGGGTCTGGTTGGGGTAGGCCGTCATTGGGAGTCCCGTAGGGGAGTTGCACATTTGGCCCAGCGTTGGCCGGGGTCTGGTTGGAGTAGGCCGTCATTGGGAGTCCCGTAGGGGAGTTGCACATTTGGCCCAGCGTTGGCCGGGTCTGGTTGGGGTAGGCCGTCATTGGGAGTCCCGTAGGGGAGTTGCACATTTGGCCCAGCGTTGGCCGGGTCTGGTTGGGGTAGGCCGTCATTGGGAGTCCCGTAGGGGAGTTGCACATTTGGCCCAGCGTTGGCCGGGTCTGGTTGGGGTAGGCCGTCATTGTAAATAAGAATTTATTCTTAACTGACTTGGCTACTTGAATAAGGGTTAAATACATATAAATATATATTGTAAAGTTTCCAAATGTTTTTGGGTCCGGGGACCCCTTTTGTGACAGAAAATTCATCAGCAACCTCCTCAAAATCAAAACTCCTCCACACAAATTCATCAGCAACCTCCTCAAAATCAAAACTCCTACTTCAGAATGCGATGAAAATAGCATACCATAAATTAATTTAATTAAAATTAAAATAAAAACCTCTTCGCATCAGAGCATAAATATTGCAGTTTTAAAGGTAATTTCCTCCAATTCTACAAATGTTCACAAAGGGCAGAGAGACAATTTAGCAGCTGTAACGTTTACATTACATCGATGTGTAAAACAGCAGACCCTGGACAAAAGTAATGCACCGTATAGGGACAGCCATTAGCCTAGTGGTAGGGTAGCCTAGTGGTTAGAGTGTAGAGGTGGCAGGGTAGCCTAGTGGTTAGAGTGTAGAGGTGGCAGGGTAGCCTAGTGGTTAGAGTGTAGAGGTGGTAGGGTAGCCTAGTGGTTAGAGTGTAGAGGTGGCAGGGTAGCCTAGTGGTTAGAGTGTAGAGGTGGTAGGGTAGCCTAGTGGTTAGAGTGTAGAGGTGGTAGGGTAGCCTAGTGGTTAGAGCGTAGAGGTGGCAGGGTAGCCTAGTGGTTATAGTGTAGTGGTTAGAGTGTAGAGGTGGCAGGGTAGCCTAGTGGTTATAGTGTAGTGGTTAGAGTGTAGAGGTGGCAGGGTAGCCTAGTGGTTAGAGTGTAGAGGTGGTAGGGTAGCCTAGTGGTTAGAGTGTAGAGGTGGCAGGTAGCCTAGTGGTTATAGTGTAGTGGTTAGAGTGTAGAGGTGGCAGGGTAGCCTAGTGGTTAGAGTGTAGAGGTGGTAGGGTAGCATAGTGGTTAGAGTGTAGAGGTGGTAGGGTAGCCAGAACAAATCTGTCGTTCTGCCCCTGAACAGGCAGTTAACCCACTGTTCCTAGGCCGTCATTGAAACTAAGAATTTGTTCTTAACTGACTTGCCTAGTTAAATAAATAAATAAAAAATTAGGCACAGAACCATGTGTTTCTACAAAGCAGCGCTAAATCGTTTCAACTGGCTGGGGGCTGTGGAGAGGGTTTGGACTTTTACGTAAGATTAGCTTGGTTATAACTGTGCCACTCAATGCCAAAATATATTAATTTAGCAGGCGGGGGACTTGAGGAGGTAAGCAGCTCTATAATTTCAATTATATTATTATCTTTGGGGAGATTGAATTTTGGTGGATGGAATCGCACTACAGAATCAAACTGCGTGGTTATATAGAGAGAGAAACGTAGCCCGAGATGAAATCAGTCACATACTGGAAAACTCAGTCACGTCCTCAAGATCCAAGGCGAAATTTAATGTCAGCGAAATGTAATGCCTGAAACCAGGATATATCGGGAGATTACTTAAAAACCAGCCACTAGGGGTGAGCGCTATTACCATGGGTGTTGTTGATGGGGATGGCGGGTAGTTGGAAGATGCTCTGGTTCTGAGGGTCGTGTGTTCAATCCCAGTACTCGGGACTTTTTATTTCATTTTGTTATCTTTTTTATTTTTTTTTATCCTATTCCAAACCTTAACCTTTACCTCAACCATTCAGAATTCATCCCTAAACGTAATGGTTTAACCCAAACCAAACCGTAAAGATGTGATATTTGGAGGAACTTCCAAATGGTACATTTGGACAAACGTCGTAATATGAAGTCAAAATAGGTAAAACCGTTAGATCTTTTGAGGGGGAAAACTTGATATGATCTAGTACGTGAGAGTTATTGGAAAAATGTGATCGTGATCTTATTACCTTGCTACATTTTAGATTACATTCTTATCTTGTTATATTCTTGAGACAAAACTCTTTTTCACACAATGATGTGTTTGTCCTATGAAATATATTCAGACTGTGTTAGAATGGATGTGAGCGTAAATGTTACTTGCACCCTGAGGGAAACAGCTGGGGATTTGAAAGATTTATCTGTTAGTGATGCATTACGCTAATCACACTTGCTATTTATCCCCCCGTAGCGTAGCCTGGTATACCTGTCATAGCCTGTCATAGCCTGTCACAGTCTGGTGTAGCAGCATGGCCTGATTAAAAGCCTGGGTGTTGGCAACCTCTCACTGAGAGACGAGAGAGAGGGAACAGGGCTGAGCATAGCACTTTGTAGAAGTACTCTGATATGGAGGTACATACAAAAGCAATCAGGCAGGCAGGCAAGCAGACAGGCAGGCAAACAGGCAGGCAGGCAAACAGACAGACAGACAGACAGACAGACAGACAGACAGACAGACAGGCAGGCAGGCAAGGCAGACAGACAGACAGACAGACAGACAGACAGACAGACAGACAGACAGACAGACAGACAGACAGGCAGACAGGCAGGCAGGCAGGCAGGCAGGCAGGCAGGCATGAGCAGCCTGTCCTCCCAACTCCAAGGCAGGCAGCTCTGCATCTTTCACAGTTGATAGTATGAAGTAAGAGAGCCCCTCTCTCCCCTCCTCCTCTCTCTCCCTCTTCTCTCTCCCTGACCCCAGGGTCTGATATAATGTTACTAAACATGATCGTTAGCTGTCCTCACATATAAGCATCTAGAAACAGAGCCTGAAACACAGCTGGCTAGTTCCAGAAACAGGGCCTGAAACACAGCTGGCTAGTTCCAGAAACAGGGCCTGAAACACAGCTGGCCGTTCCGGAAACAGGGCCTGAAACACAGCTGGCTCGTTCCGGAAACAGGGCCTGAAACACAGCTGGCTCGTTCTGGAAGCAGGGCGTGAAACACAGCTGGCTCGTTCCGAAACAGGGCCTGAAACACAGCTGGCTCGTTCCGGAAACAGGGCCTGAAACACAGCTGGCTCGTTCTGGAAACAGGGCCTGAAACACAGCTGGCTCGTTCCGGAAACAGGGCCTGAAACACAGCTGGCTCATTCTGGAAACAGGGGCTGAAACACAGCTGGCTCGTTCTGGAAACAGGGCCTGAAACACAGCTGGCTCGTTCCGGAAACAGGGCCTGAAACACAGCTGGCTCGTTTCAGAAACAGGGCCTGAAACACAGCTGGCTCGTTCTGGAAACAGGGCCTGAAACACAGCTGGCTCGTTCCGGAAACAGGGCCTGAAACACAGCTGGCTCGTTCCAGAAACAGGGCCTGAAACACAGCTGGCTCGTTCTGGAAACAGGGCCTGAAACACAGCTGGCTCGTTCCGGAAACAGGGCCTGAAACACAGCTGGCTCGTTTCAGAAACAGGGCCTGAAACACAGCTTGCTCGTTCCGGAAACAGGGCCTGAAACACAGCTGGCTCGTTTCAGAAACAGGGCCTGAAACACAGCTGGCTCGTTCGGAAACAGGGTCTGAAACACAGCTGGCTCGTTCCAGAAACAGGACCTGAAACACAGCTGGCTCGTTCCAGAAACAGGGCCTGAAACACAGCTGGCTCGTTCCCGGAAACAGGGCCTGAAACACAAACACCTCCATAGGGAGGGTTTGGCCGGTAGGGATATCCTTGTCTCATTGTGCACCAGCGACTCCTGTGGCGGGCCGGGTGCAGTGCGCGCTAACCAAGGTTGCGAGGTGCAGGGTGTTTCCTCCGACACATTGGTGCGGCTGGCTTCCAGGTTGGATGCGCGCTGTGTTAAGAAGCAGTGCGGCTTGGTTGGGTTGTGTATCGGAGGACGCATTTCAAGCCTGTGGCAAACAGATAGACAGGCTAGAAATGTTGTAACAATAGCATTGCCACTGATGCAAACACAACACGCTTCCATTCCCCACTGTCACAATGGGATTTATGGCTGATTTAGGATGAAATGGTCAACCCTGTTACAGTCAACCCTGTTAAGGTCAGCCCTGTTGTGGTCAACCCTGTTATGGTCAGCCCTGTTGTGGTCAACCCTGTTGTGGTCAACCCTGTTACGGTCAATCCTGTTGTAGTCAATCCTGTTATGGTCAACCCTGTTATGGTCAACCCTGTTATGGTCAACCCTGTTACGGTCAACCCTGTTATGGTCAAACCTGTTAAGGTCAACCCTGTTGTGGTCAACCCCTGTTATGGTCAACCCTGTTAAGGTCAGCCCTGTTGTGGTCAACCCTGTTATGGTCAACCCTGTTAAGGTCAACCCTGTTAAGGTCAACCCTGATTTAGTGGTTTATTATAACAGACATGGTTTATTATAACAGACATGGTTTATTATAACAGACATGGTTTATTATAACAGACATGGTTTATTATAACAGACATGGTTTATTATAACAGACATGGTTTATTATAACAGACATGGTTTATGGTTTATTATAACAGACATGGTTTTATTATAACAGACATGGTTTATTATAACAGACATGGTTTATGGTTTATTATAACAGACATGGTTTATTATAACAGACATGGTTTATTATAACAGACGTGGTTTATTATAACAGACATGGTTTATTATAACAGACATGGTTTATTATAACAGACATGGTTTACTATAACAGACATGGTTTATTATAACAGACATGGTTTATTATTATTATTATTATTATATTTATTACCATATGGTTTATGGTTTAGCGTTTAACTTCATAGTTCCCTCCAACTAATCACTATGCTAAGGACCCTGGGACACCTCCTTTGTTACTGGATCCTGACTTCCTGACGGCGCCCCAGGTGTTAAGGGTAGGTAACAACACATCCACCACGCTGATCCTCAACACAGTGGCTCCTCAGGTTGCGTGCTCAGTCCCCTCCTGTACTCCCTTTTCACCCATGACTGAATGGCCAAGCATGACTCCAACACAATCATTGTTTGCTGACGACACAACAGTGGTAGGCCTGATCACAGAGAATGAGACAGCCTATAAGAAAGGAGGTCAGAGACCTGGCAGTGTGGTGCCAGGATAACAACCTCTCCCTCAACGTGATGCAGACAAAGCAGATTATTGTGGTCTACAGGAAATGGAGGACCGAGCATGCCCCCATTCACATAGACGGGGTTGTGGTGGATCAGGTTGAGAACTTCAAGTTCCTTGGTGTCCACATTACCCACAAACTATCATCCAAACCCACCAAGACATTTGTGAAGAGGGGCACAACAACACATATTCCACCTCAGGAGACTGAAAATATTTGGCATGTGTTCTCAGATCCTCATAACGTTCTACAGCTGCATCATCAATAGCATCCTGACTGGTTGCATCACCACCTGGTATGGCAGAGCGTTATGCATACGGCCCAGAACATCACTGGGGCCAAGCTTCCTGCCATCCAGGACCTCTATACCAGGCGGTGTCAGAGGAAGGCCTAGTACATCACTGGGGTCAAGCTTCCTGCCATCCAGGACCTCTATACCAGGCGGTGTCAGAGGAAGGCCCAGAACATCATTGGGGTCAAGCTCCTGCCATCCAGGACCTCTATACCAGGCGGTGTCAGAGGAAGGCCCAGAACATCACTGGGGTCGAGCTTCCTGCCATCCAGGACCTCTATACCAGGCGGTGTCAGAGGAAGTCTCAAAGACCCCAGCCATCCTAGTCATAGACTGTTCTCTCTGCTACCGCGTGGCAAGCGGTACCGGAGCGCCAAGTCTAGGTCCAATAGGCTTCTTAACAGCTTCTACCCCGAAACCATTAGACTCCTAAACAGCTAATCAAATAGCTACCCGGACTATTTGCATTATCCCCACCAACCATTTTTACGCTGCTGCTACTCACTGCTTAATATCTATGCATAGTCACTTTACTTCTACCTATACCTATGTACAAAGTACTTCAGAAACCTCAACAAACCTGCACCCCCCACACATTGACTCTGTACCGGTAACCCCTGTATATAGCCTCCACATTGACTCTGTACCGGTAACCCCTGTATATAGCCTCCACATTGACTCTGTACCGTAACACCTGTATATAGCCTCCACATTGACTCTGTACCGGTACCCCCTGTATATAGCCTCCACATTGACTCTGTATCAATTGCCCCCTGTATATAGCCTCCACATTGACTCTGTACCGGTGCCCCCTGTATATAGCCTCCCATTGACTCTGTACCGGTACCCCCTGTATAGCCTCCACATTGACTCTGTACCGTAATACCCTGCATATAGCCTCCACATTGACTCTGTACCGTAACAACCTGTATATATAGCCTCCACATTGACTCTGTACCGGTACCCCCTGTATATAGCCTCCACATTGACTCTGTACGTGCCCCCTGTATATAGCCTCCCATTGACTCTGTACCGGTACCCCCTGTATATAGCCTCCACATTGACTCTGTACCGTAATACCCTGCATATAGCCTCCACATTGACTCTGTACCGGTACCCCTGTATATAGCCTTCCACATTGACTCTGTACCGTAATACCCTGCATATAGCCTCCACATTGACTCTGTACCGTAACAACCTGTATATAGCCTCCACATTGACTCTGTACCGTAACACCCTGTATATAGCCCCCACATTGACTCTGTACCGGTACCCCCTGTATATAGCCTCCCATTGACTCCAGTACCGGTACCCCCTGTATATAGCCTCCACAGAGACGCTGTACCCGACCCATGTATATAGCCTCCACATTGACTCTGTACCAGTACCCCCTGTATATAGCCTCCACATTAACTCTGTACCCGGTACCCCCTGTATACTAGCCTCCACATTGACTCTGTGCAGTGCCCCTGTATATAGCCTCCACATTGACTCTGTACCGTAATACCCTGTATATAGCCTCCACATTGACTCTGTACCGGTACACCCTGTATATAGCCTCCACATTGACTCTGTACCGTAATACCCTGTATAGCCTCCCACATTGACTCTGTACCGGTACCCTGTATATAGCCTCCACATTGACTCTGTACCGGTACCCCCTGGCATATAGCCTCCACATTGACTCTATGCTGGTGGCCCTGTATATAGCCTCCACATTGACTCTGTATCGGTACCCCCTGTATATAGCCTCCACATACGACTCTATACTGATACCCCCTGTATATAGCCTCCACATTGACTCTGTGATACCCCTGTATATAGCCTCCACATTGACTCTATACCGGTGCCCCCTGTATATAGCCTCCACATTGACTCTGTACCGGTACCCCTGTATATAGCCTCCACAGAGACGCTCTGTACCGGTGACCCATGTATATTGCCTCCACATTGACTCTGTACCAGTACCCCCTGTATATATAGCCTCCACATTAACTCTGTACCGTAATACCCCTGTATATAGCCTCCACATTGACTCTGTAAATTTCCCTGTATATAGCCTCCACATTTGACTCTGTACCATAATACCCTGTATATAGCCTCCACATTGACTCTGTGCCGGTACACCCTGTATATAGCCTCCACTCAGTACGGTACCCCCTGAGCCTCTACAGAGACGCTGTACCGGTGCCCTGTATATAGCCTCCACATTGACTCTGTACCAGTACCCCCTGTATATAGCCTCCACATTAACTCTGTACCCGGTACCCCCTGTATATAGCCTCCACATTGACTCTGTACCGTAATACCCTGTATATAGCCTCCAAATTGACTCTGTACCGGTACCCCTGTATATAGCCTCCACATTGACTCTATTCCACCGGTGCCCCCCTGTATATAGCCTCCACATTGACTCTGTACCGGTACCCCCTGTATATAGCCTCCACATTGACTCTGTACCGTAATACCCTGTATATAGCTCTCCACATTGACTCTGTAACGGTACACCCTGTATATAGCCTCCACATTGACTCTGTACCGTAATACCCTGTATATAGCCTCACATTGACTCTGTACCGGTAGACCTGTATATAGCCTCCACATTGACTCTGTACCCGGTACACCCTGTATATAACCTCCACATTGACTCTGTACCGGTGCCCCCTGTATATAGCCTCCCATTGACTCTGTACCGGTACACCCTGTATATAGCCTCCACATTGACTCTGTACCGGTACACCCTGTATATAGCCTCTACATTGACTCTGTACCGTAATACCCTGTATATAGCTCCACATTGACTCTGTACCGGTACACCCTGTATATAGCCTCCACATTGACTCTGTACCGTAATACCCTGTATATAGCCTCCACATTGACTCTGTACCTAACACCTGTATAGCCTCCACATTGACTCTGTACCGGTACCCCTGTATATAGCCTCCACATTGACTCTGTACCGTAATACCCTGTATATAGCCTCCACATTGACTCTGTACCGTAACACCCTGTATATAGTCTCCACATTGACTCTGTACCGTAACACCCTGTATACTAGTCTCCACATTGACTCTGTACCGTAACACCCTGTATAGTCTCCACATGACTCTGTACCGTAACACCCTGTATATAGCCTCCACATTGACTCTGTACCGGTACCCCCTGTATATAGCCTCCACATTGACTCTGTACCGTAATACCCTGTATATAGCCTCCATTGACTCTGCCGTAATACCCTGTATATAGCCTCCACATTGACTCTGTACCGTAATACCCTGTATATAGCCTCAAAATTGACTCTGTACCGTAACAACCTGTATATAACCTCCCACATTGACTCTGTACCGGTATCCCTGTATATAGCCTCCACATTGACTCTGTGCCGTAACACCTGTATATAGTCTCCACATTGACTCTGTGCCGTAACACCCTGTATATAGCCTCCACATTGACTCTGTACC
>NW_026285732.1:0-3790 GCF_023373465.1 Oncorhynchus keta | reverse complement strand
GGGGGCCTAGGGATCCAAGGGGGATGGGGAGGTTTGCTGCTTACTGGGATGACAACCCAACTAGTGAGGGGAGGGGCAGGGGCTTTAGTGGGTGGAGTAGTGGAGTTAGTTGCCTCGTTGCTAGTTGCCTTGACTTCTTTCTTATGTTATTCTCATTGGCACCAAAAGTTTACAACGTGTTGATAGGGGATAGAATGCGGTCGGACCATCAGATAATTGACATTTACATTACTCTTACTGAACTTCCACGTGGACGAGGATATTGGAAATGTATTGTATGGTACACTTTTAAATGTGCCTTTTAGAGGTCATGCAAATCAGCACTCATCTCTAAAACAAGAGCAAAGGAGTCCATACTAACTAAGGAAATAGACAGTCTAACAGAACAGATAGATGGCAATAAAAACTGTACGATAGAGGCTCAGAGTTAGAGTTAGAGAAAACAAAAGAGTGTAATATATTATAATAATGAAGCAAACTGGATGGAAAATTGGGAAAAAGTGTCCCAAAATATTTTTAATCTTCCACATAAAAATAATTTACTGAAATGTGTTACAAATTATATTTTAGAAGAGGAAGCAAAGAACTTCAAGCATATGTTTTTTTCAGTCTCCTCCATCTCCTCTATCCAATGTTTTTCTATTAATAATAAAACATGGTGTACAGAAAGACTCATGTGAAATGCCAAAATACAGAGGAGGAACTTATTGATGCGATTAAAGCCTTTAAGTCTGGGAAAACTCCAGGGCTTGATGGCAGTGGAAGTATAGCAAAACCTTTTTTGATGTACTCAGAGGACCAGTCATAGCATGTTTTAACCACTCCTATGTTAATGGCAGATTAATGGCAGATTATCAGACACTAAACAAGAAGGTCTCATTATTACTGAAACAGGATACAAGTGCGAAATATAAAGATCCAGTCCATTAAAAAAAATGGAGGCCCCTTACTCTTCAGTGTTGTGATGTAAAAATTCTAGCAACATGTATAGCGCATAGATTTAAAAAGGTCTTGTCGGACATTATTCATTCCAATCAGACTGTTCTTTTTAGCAGACTATGAAAAGGCTTTTGATAAAGTATGACTGGAGTTTATATATAAATGCCTGGAACATTTCAAATTTGGAGAATCTCCTTAAAATGGGTTAAAATCATCTATAGTAACGCCAGGTGTAAAAAAGTAAATTTGATTTGATTTATTTCACCTTTATTTAACCAGGTAGGCTAGTTGAGAAAAAGTTCTCATTTGCAACTGCGATATGGCCAAGATAAAGCAAAGCAGTGTGAACAGACAACACAGAGTTACACATAGAGTAAACAATTAAATAAAGGCTACTTCTCCGAAAGTTTTAAACTGTCAAAAGGAGTAAAACAATGTTGTCCACTATCGGCATATCTATTATGGCCATTGAAATTTTAAATACAGTATTCAAATCAAATCCAACAATAATATTAAGAGATTAGAAATCCAGGGTTTAAAAAACAAAGGTGTCATTGTACGCTGATGTTTTCTTTGAAATGTACAACTTGGATCCCTCCACAGCCTCATAGAGGAAATAGATACTTTATATAACCTCTATAACCTCTCCCGAATTACAGCCAAATTATGATATATTGCGTATTGGATCACAAAAAATATTACTTTTACTTGTAGTTGACCAATAAAATGATCTGATGGTGATGTGGATGGTTGTCAGGATTTGGCCAGGGTTGTTCCGGTTTTTGGTCACTAAATGCCCCCATTGTGCCTTTTGACCTTTTGTTTTCCCTTGATCCCCATTATTATTTGCACCTGTGCCTCGTTTCCCCTGATTGTATTTAAACCCTTTGTTTTACTCAGTTCTTTGCTCTGTGTTTGTATGTTAGCACCCAGCCGTAGTACTCTGTGAGCTCTTGTTGATCCCGGTGGACTCTCTTGTGGAGTTCTGTTTTTTGTTCTTGTTTGTTTGTTTTTGAGTATCTTTTGAGGCTTTTTGTGCTGTGCCTTCCACCTTGTGGATTTACCTTTTTGTCTTGGAGGATTGCCTTTGTTCTTGTGGAATTCCTTTTGAGGTTGTGGAGTTACATGTTTTCCTGAAGAACTTCACTTTTTACTTCATTAAATACACCGTCTCAAGTACTGCTGTGTCTGCCTCATCTTCTGGGTTCTGCTGACTATTCGTGGCTCAGTTGGTTTAGTGACTGTTTCTCACTCCGGAGACCTGGGTTCGTAACCGGGTCCTGACAATGGTGATGTGTATACATATCTCAAAATAATTAAATGATCTCACTCCAATAAATTTCAATAGAAAGTTAGCAAAAATAGATAAGATCTTGCTACCATGGAAAGGAAAATACCTGTCTATTTGTAGAAAAATCACCCGATTATCTCGTTAGTCATATCTCAGTTTACCTTTTTTGCTGATGGTCTTGCCGACATCTCGCAAACAGTTTTTTAAATTATATAAGAAAAAAATATTCATTTGATTTGGAAGGCAAGTAAGACAAAATTAAATGGCCTATTTATATAATGAATATGAATTCAGAGTGCAGAAATGATTAAATATTAAAGCATTAGACCTCTCACTAAAGGCCACGGTCATACAAAACTTATACTTAAATCCAGACTGACATTCGTCGTCCTCATCTGAGGAGGAGTAGGAGAGATCGGACCAATGTGCAGCGTGGTACGTGTCCATGTTCATATTTATTAAACATAGAACCCTAAACAAAATAACACCGGCGAATGAAACAAAACAGTTCTGTAAGGTGACATACACTAAACAGAAAACATCTACCCACAAATCAAGTGGGAAAACAGGCTATCTTCCAAATATGGTTCTCAATCAGAGACAACAATTGACAGAACCATACCAGGCCAAACACATAAAAAACTAGAACAACACATAGAATGCCCACCCCAACTCTTCTGTTACAATGTTACAAGACAGCCCTTGTACACATTACAATACAAACAGAATATTAAAACAACATACACATGTGTGTGTCCTGTGTGAATCTAAAGTGTGCGTTCTCTAATTCTCTCCTTCTCTCTTTTCTCTCTCTTTCATGAGACCTCAGCTCCCAGGACCATGCCCCAGGACTACCTGACATGATGACCTCTTGCTGTCCCAGTCCACCTGGCCATGCTGCTGCTCCAGTTTCAACTGACCTGGGCCCTAGGACCATGTCCCCAGGACTACCTGACATGATGACTCCTTGCTGTCCCCAGTCCACCTGGCCATGCTGCTGCTCCAGTTTCAACTGTTCTGCCTTACTATTATTCAACCATGCTGGTCATTTATGAACATTTGAACATCTTGGCCACGTTCTGTTATAATCTCCACCTGGCACAGCCAGAAGAGGACTAGCCACCCCACATATGCTCTCTAATTCTCTCTTTCTTTCTCTCTCTCCGGAGGACCTGAGCCCTAGGACCTGCCCCAGGACTACCTGACATGATGGCCTCGTTGTCCCCAGTCCACCTGACTGTGCTGCTGCTCCAGTTTCAACTGTTCTGCCTTATTATTATTCAACCATGCTGGTCATTTATGAACATTTGAACATCTTGGTCATGTTCTGTTATAATCTCTACCCGGCACAGCCAGAAGAGGACTGGCCACCCCACATAGCCCGGTTCCTCTCTAGGTTTCTTCCTGGGTTTTGGCCTTTCTAGGGAGTTTTCCCTAGCCACCGTGCTTTTACACCTGCATTGTTTGCTGTTTGGGGTTTTCGGCTGGGTTTCTGTACAGCACTTTGAGATATCAGCTGATGTACGAAGGGCTATATAAATAAATTTGATTTGATTTGAT
>NW_026285731.1:0-1705 GCF_023373465.1 Oncorhynchus keta | reverse complement strand
AGGCCACGGAAGGAGAGTTGTATGGCATTGAAGCTTGTGTGGAGGTTAGTTAACACAGTGTCCAAAAGAGGGGCCAGAAGTATACAGAATGGTGTCATCTGCGTAGAGGTGGATCCGAGAATCACCAGCATCTCTTATCGATGGCAGTTCTGATATCGTTTAGGACCTTGAGCGTGGCTGAGGTGCACCCATGACCAGCTCCGGAAACCAGATTGCATAGTAGAGAAGGTACGGTGGGATTCGAAATGGTTGGTGAACTGTTTGTTAACTTGGCTTTGAAGACCTTAGAAAGGCAGGGTATGATAGATATAGGTCTGTAGCAATTTGGGTCTAGAGTGTCTCCCCCTTTGAAGAGGGGATCTCTCTTTGGGTATCTCAGATGATACGAAAGAGAGGTTGAACAGGCTAGTAATAGGGCTTGCAACAATTTTGGCAGATAATTCTAGAAAGAAAGGGTCCAGATTGTGTAGCCCGGCTGATTTGTAGGTTCCAGATTAACATTGGCTATCTGGATTTTGGTGAAGGATAAATGGGGAGGCTTGGGCAAGGTGCTGTGGGGGGTGCAGGGCTGTTGACCGGGGTAGGGGTAGCCAGGTGGAAAGCATGGCCAGCTGTAGAAAAATTGTTATTGAAATTCTCAATTATCGTGGATTTTCTAGCCTCAGTGCAGTAGGCAGCTGGGAGGAGGTGCTTTTATTCTCCATGGACTTTAGTGTCCCAGAACTTTTTGGAGTTTTTGCTACAGGATGCAAATTTCTGTTTGAAAAAGCTATCCTTTACTTTCCTAACTGCCTGTGTATATTGGTTCCTAACTTCCTGAAAAGTTGCATATAACGGTGGCTATACGATGCTAATGCTGTACGCCACAGGATGTTTTTGTGCTGGTCGAGGGCAGTCAGGTCAATATCTGTTCCTGGTACTATATTTTTGAATGGGGCATGCTTATTTAAGATGGTGAGGAAAGCACTTTATAGAATAACCAGGCATCCTCTACCGACGGAATGAGGTCAATATCTTTCCAGGATACCCGGCCAGGTCGATTCGAAGCGCCTGCTCGCTGAAGTGTTTTATGGAGCGCTTGACAGTGATGAGGAGTGGTCGTTTGACTGAAGACCGTTACGGACGCGAGGCAATGTGGCAGTGATCGCTGAGATCCTGGTTGAAGACAGCAGAGGTGTATTTGGAGGGCAGGTTGGTTAGGATGATATCTATGAGGATGCTATTGCAGATTAAGTGAACGTACGCAGCATGTTAGGAGAACTAGGTTAAGGTTAGGACTTTTCATCCTAACCTGCTACGAGAAGTCACTTCCGGTCGTAGCTGTATCGAAGGGGCGTGTTTTTAGGGAGTCCCAGGTGGGGCAGTAGAACACTGTCTGTGAGCATGCTGTATAGATCTGGTGCCACACTCAAGCTGCAAATCAGCAATAGGAAGCTTCTACAATCTGGGCCCTGTTGAAATACATACTTCTTCCCTTTTGAAAGACAGGAATAGGTTTTGATTAAGGTCTCCACTAAAGCAATACCCAATATAGTGTTATTGTGATTATTGGCTAGGTACTTTCACTTATTTCATCTCTGATTGGTGATCACGTTGGAGGGAGAAAGGAGGCATGTTTTGGTATTCCAACAGAGAAAACCCTGATCTTGTATTGTGGGAAATGCTGTGTTGGGGTTATTGAGTTTCTGTTAGTTTTATAATGCTC
>NW_026285730.1:0-2859 GCF_023373465.1 Oncorhynchus keta | reverse complement strand
TTGTGATTGGACGGGGACGAGGTGGCACCAGGATATGGCCCTGAAGGAGAGCTGTGGTGTGTTGTGATTGGACGGGGACGAGGTGGCACCAGGATATGGCCCTGAAGGAGAGCTGTGGTGTGTTGTGATTGGACGGGGACGAGGTGGCACCAGGATATGGCCCTGAAGGAGAGCTGTGGTGTGTTGTGATTGGACGAGGACGAGGTGGCACCAGGATATGGCCCTGAAGGAGAGGATATGACAAACGCATCCCACCACCTCTCGTACTGAGTACAACAGGTGTAGTAGACCTCACAGTGAAATGCTGAATACAACAGGTGTAGTAGACCTCACAGTGAAATGCTGAATACAACAGGTGTAGTAGACCTACAGTGAAATACTGAATACAACAGGTGTAGTAGACCTTACAGTGAAATGCTGAATACAACAGGTGTAGTAGACCTTACAGTGAAATACTGAATACAACAGGGGTAGTAGACCTTACAGTGAAATGCTGAATACAACAGGTGTAGTAGACCTCTCACAGTGAAATGCTGAATACAACAGGTGTAGTAGGACCTTACAGTGAAATGCTGAATACAACAGGTGTAGTAGACCTTACAGTGAAATGCTGAATACAACAGGTGTAGTAGACCTCACAGTGAAATGCTGAATACAACAGGTGTAGTACATTTACATTTACATTTAAGTCATTTGCAGACGCTCTTATCAGAGCGACTTACAAATTGGTGCATTCACCTGCTATGACATCCAGTGGAACAGCCACTTTACAATAGTGCATCTAAATCTTTTAATGGGGGCGGGGTAGAGAAGGATTACTTTATCCCTATCCTAGGTATTCCTTAAAAGAGGTGGGGTGTCAGGTGTCTCCGGAAGGTGGTGATTGACTCCGCTGTCCTGTCGTCGTGAGGGAGTTTGTTCCACCATTGGGGGCCAGAGCAGCGAACAGTTTTGACTGGGCTGAGCGGGAACTGTACTTCCTCAGTGGTAGGGAGGCAGAGCAGGCCAGAGGTGGATGAACGCAGTGCCCTTTGTTTGGGTGTAGGGCCTGATCAGAGCCTGGAGGTACTGAGGTGCCGTTCCCCTCGCAGCTCCGTAGGCAAGCACCATGGTCTTGTAGCGGATGCGAGCCTCAACTGGAAGCCAGTGGAGTGAGCGGAGGAGCGGGGTGACGTGAGAGAACTTGGGAAGGTTGAACACCAGACGGGCTGCGGCGTTCTGGATGAGTTGTAGGGGTTTAATGGCACAGGCAGGAGCCCAGCCAACAGCGAGTTGCAGTAATCCAGACGGGAGATGACAAGTGCCTGGATTAGGACCTGCGCCGCTTCCTGTGTGAGGCAGGGTCGTACTCTGCGGATGTTGTAGAGCATGAACCTACAGAGAGCGGGCCACCACCTTGATGTTGGTTGAGAACGACAGGGTGTTGTCCAGGATCACGCCAAGGTTCTTAGCGCTCTGGGAGGAGGACACAATGGAGTTGTCAACCGTGATGGCGAGATCATGGAACGGGCAGTCCTTCCCCGGGAGGAAGAGCAGCTCCGTCTTGCCGAGGTTCAGCTTGAGGTGGTGATCCGTCATCCACACTGATATGTCTGCCAGACATGCAGAGATGCGATTCGCCACCTGGTCACCAGAAGGGGGAAAGGAGAAGATTAATTGTGTGTCGTCTGCATAGCAATGATAAGAGAGACCATGTGAGGTTATGACAGATCAAGTGACTTGGTGTATAGCGAGAATAGGAGGGCCTAGGAACAGAGCCTAGGGGACACCAGTGGTGAGAGCGTGGTGAGGAGACAGATTCTCGCCACGCCACTGGTAGGAGCGACCTGTCAGGTAGGACGCAATCCAAGCGTGGGCCGCGCCGGAGATGCCCAACTCGGAGAGGGTGGAGAGGAGGATCTGATGGTTCACAGTATCGAAGGCAGCCGATAGGTCTAGAAGGATGAGAGCAGAGGAGTAGACCTTACAGTGAAATGCTGAATACAACAGGTGTGGTAGACCTGACAGTGAAATGCTGAATACAACAGGTGTAGTAGGCCTTACAGTGAAATGCTGAATACAACAGGTGTTGTAGACCTCACAGTGAAATGCTGAATACAACAGGTGTAGTAGACCTTACAGTGAAATGCTGAATACAACAGGTGTAGTAGACCTCACAGTGAAATGCTGAATACCAACAGGTGTAGTAGACCTTACAGTGAAATGCTGAATACAACAGGTGCTAGTAGACCTTACAGTGAAATGCTGAATACAACAGGTGTAGTAGACCTCACAGTGAAATGCTGAATACAACAGGTGTAGTAGACCTCACAGTGAAAATGCTGAATACAACAGGTGTAGTAGACCTTACAGTGAAATGCTGAATACAACAGGTGTAGTAGACCTTACAGTGAAATGCTGAATACAACAGGTGTAGTAGACCTTACAGTGAAATGCTGAATACAACAGGTGTAGTAGACCTTACAGTGAAATGCTGAATACAACAGGTGTAGTAGACCTCACAGTGAAATGCTGAATACAACAGGTGTAGTAGACCTCACAGTGAAATGCTGAATACAACAGGTGTAGTAGACCTTACAGTGAAATGCTGAATACAACAGGTAGGAGATCTGTCTGGCAGAGTGTTGAGGGGCTGTTGTAATGTATTGAGATCTGTCTGGCAGAGTGTTGAGGGGCTGTTGTAATGTATTGAGATCTGTCTGGCAGAGTGTTGAGGGGCTGTTGTAATGTATTGAGATCTGTCTGGCAGAGTGTTGAGGGGCTGTTGTAATGTATTGAGATCTGTCTGGCAGAGTGTTGAGGGGCTGTTGTAATGTATTGAGATCTGTCTGGCAGAGTGTTGAGGGGCTGTTGTAATGT
>NW_026285729.1:0-521 GCF_023373465.1 Oncorhynchus keta | reverse complement strand
ATACATAATATGATATTTCACCACGTGGTGAACCCTGGGCCCTCCCCATATATTACAGTTATACTATACATAATATGTTATTTCACCACGTGGTGTACCCTGGGCCCCGCCCCATATATTACAGTTATACTATACATAATATGTTATTTCACCACGTGGTGAACCCTGGCCCCTCCACATAAATTATTGTTATACTATACATAATATGTTATTTCACCACGTGGTGTACACTGGGCCCCTCCCCATAAACTATTGTTATACTATACATAATATGTTATTTCACCACGTGGTGTACCCTGGGCCCCTCCCCATAAACTATTGTTATACTATACATAATATGTTATTTCACCACGTGGTGTACCCTGGCCCCTCCCCATAAACTATTGTTATACTATACTTAATATGTTATTTCACCATTCACCACATGGTGAACCCTGGGCCCCTCCACATAACATATTAAGTATAGTATACACAATATGTTTATTTCACCACGTGGTGAACCCTGGGCCCCTCCACATAAC
>NW_026285728.1:5000-10623 GCF_023373465.1 Oncorhynchus keta | reverse complement strand
TTCTACTCATTTACATATGTTCACTTATGGAACAAACACATTCTACTCATTTACATATGTTCACTTATGGAACAAACACATTCTACTCATTTACATATGTTCACTTATAGAACAAACACATTCTACTCATTTACATATGTTCACTTATGGAACAAACACATTCTACTCATTTACATATGTTCACTTATAGAACAAACACATTCTACTCATTTACATATGTTCACTTATGGAACAAACACATTCTACTCATTTACATATGTTCACTTACCAGCGTGGACCCCGGAACAAACACATTCTACACATTGACAAACTACCCGTTTAAAGTGTTATAAAAACCAGGGCTCCCGAGTGGCGCAGCGGTCTAAGACACTGCATCTCAGTGCGAGGGGCGTCACTACCGTCCCTGGTTCAAATCCAGGCTGTATCACATCTGGCCGTGATTGGGAGTGCCATAGGGCGGCGAACAACTGTCCCAATGTCATCTGGGTTTGACGGGGGAGGCTGTCATTGTAAATAGGAATTTGTTCTTAATTTAACTGACTTGCCTAGTTAAGTTAAAAAATAAAACCATGCTGTTATTTTATTACTGAAGTATATATATGTGTGATTAATTATTTCTTTCTTCAGTGGAAATACAGAATATGTATAAAATACCAAATATACCAACAGCTAAATTAAGTAGATATTTACAACTCTTTAACCATGTGATCACTACAGGCAACATTCAAACTACACATTTAACCATGTGATCACTACGGCAACATTCAGAGCTACACACATTTAACCATGTGATCACTACTTGCAACATTCAGACTACTACATTTCAGCCATGTCATCACTACTGCAACATTCAAGCTACACACATTTAACCATGTCATCACTGCTGCAACATTCAAACTACACGTTTAACCATTGATAAATCACTACTGCAACATTCCAGACTACACACATTTAACCATGTCATCATTACGGCTGACATTCAGAGCTACGCACATTTAACAATGTCATCACTATGGCAACATTCAAACCACATTTAACCAATAGTAGTTTGCTACTGCAACATTCAAACTACGAACGGCCATGTTAGTGCTGCAGCGATTTTCGAGCTACGCACGGCCCAGCTGTGTCATGCTACGGTAACATTCAAATACACACATTTAACATGTCATCACTACTGCAACATTCAAACTACACACATTTAACCATGTCATCACTACGGCAACATTCAAACTACACACATTTAACCATGTCATCACTAAACGGCAACATTCAAACTACACATTTCGCCATGTCATCACTCGACAGCATTCAAACTACACGTTTAACCGTAGTAAAGTATGGCAACATTCAGGCTACACACGTTTAACCATGTCATCACTCGGCGATTCAGGACTACGGACGTTTAACCATGTCGTCACTAATTCAGAGCTACGCACATTTAACCGTGGTCAACATTCAACTACTGTTAACCATGTCATCACTACGAGCAACATTCAAACTACACATTTAACCATGTCATCACTCGACGGGTAACATTCAAACTACAGACATTTAACCATGTGATCACTACGGCAACATTCAAACTACACACATTTAACCATGTCATCACTACTGCAACATTCAAACTACACACACATTTAACCATGTCGTCACTACGGCAACATTCAACTACGCACATTTAACCATGTCATCACTATGGCAACATTCAAACTACACACGTTTAACCATGTGGTCACTACTGCAACATTCAAAACTTACACATTTAACCATGTCATCACTACGGACATTCAAACTACACACATTTAACCATGTCATCACTACGGCAACATTCAAACTACACACATTTAACCATGTCATCACTACGGCAAATATTCAAAACTACACACATTTAACCATGTCATCACTACGGCAACATTCAAACTACACACATTTAACCATGTCATCATTATTGCAACATTCAGGCTACGCACGTTTAACCATGTCATCACTACGGCAGCATTCAAACTACACATTTAACCATGTCATCACTACGGCAACATTCAAACTACACATTTAACCATGTCATCACTAGGAACGTTTTCAAACTACACACGTTTAACCATGTCATCATTACGGCAACATTCAAACTACACACATTTAACCAATACCACTACGTAACATTCAAACTACACACATTTAACCATGTCATCACTACGGCAACATTCAGAGCTACACACGTTTAACCATGTCGTCACTACGGCAAAATTCAACTACACACATTTAACCATGTCATCATTACGGCAACATTCAAACTACACATTTAACCATGTCATCATTACGGCAACATTCAAACTACACACATTTAACCATGTCATCACTATGGCAACATTCAAACTACGCACGTTCAACCGTGGTCTCTGCTGCCACGATTCAGGCTACGCACGTTTAACCATGTTAATCACTAACGCAACATTCAAACTACTACACGTTAACCATGTCGTCACTACGACGTTCAGGCTACTACGTTTGACCGTGTCGTCACTGCTGCGGCATTCAAACTACACACGTTTAACCATCATCGTCACTCGACCAACATTCAAACTACGTTTAACCGTGTCGTCACTGCGTTTTGTTCAAACTACACACATTTAACCATGTCATCACTACGGCAACATTCAAACTACAGACATTTAACCATGTGATCACTACGGCAACATTCAAACTACACACATTTAACCATGTCATCACTACTGCAACATTCAAACTACACACATTTAACCATGTCATCACTACGGCAACATTCAAACTACACACATTTAACCATGTCATCACTATGGCAACATTCAAACTACACACATTTAACCATGTGGTCACTACTGCAACATTCAAACTACACACATTTAACCATGTCATCACTACGGCAACATTCAAACTACACACATTTAACCATGTCATCACTACGGCAACATTCAAACTACACACATTTAACCATGTCATCACTACGGCAACATTCAAACTACACACATTTAACCATGTCATCACTACGGCAACATTCAAACTACACACATTTAACCATGTCATCATTACTGCAACATTCAAACTACACACATTTAACCATGTCATCACTACGGCAACATTCAAACTACACACATTTAACCATGTCGTCACTACGACGACGTTCAGAATTTACACACGTTTAACCATGTCATCACTACGGCAACATTCAGGCTACACACATTTAACCATGTCGTCACTCGATGACATTCAAACTACACACATTTAACCATGTCCCACTACGGCAACGTTCAAACTACACGTTTAACCGTGTCAATCACTCGGTGACATTCAGGCTACACACATTTAAACGGTGTCATCACTCAGAAACAGTTTTCAAACTACACTTTGCATTTAACCATGTCATCATTAAATGACATTCAAACTACACACGTTTAACCATGTCGTCACTACGGCAACATTCAGGCTACGCACATTTAACCGTGTCGTCACTACTGCAACATTCAAACTACGCACGTTTTAACCGCGTCGTCACTACGGCAACATTCAAACTACACACATTTAACCATGTCATCACTCACGAACATTCAGGCTACACACATTTAACCATGTCGTCACTACGGCACGTTCAAACTACACGTTTAACCATGTCATCATTACTGCAACATTCAAACTACACACGTTTAACCATGTCATCACTACTGCAACATTCAAACTACAGACATTTAACCATGTGATCACCTACAGGACTGACATTCAGACTACACACATTTAACCATGTCATCACTATGGCAACATTCAAACTACACACATTTAACCATGTCATCACTACGGCAACATTCAAACTACACATTTAACCATGTGATCATTACGGCAACATTCAAACTACACACATTTAACCATGTCATCACTATGGCAACATTCAAACTACACATTTAACCAGTTAAGGGAATGAATACATTAGATACAAAGATATTACACAAATAATGAATACAAAAGTCAAAGTTGGCTATAACCTGAGTACAAACAAAGTGTGTGTGTGTATATGTATGTAAGTGTGTGTGTGCGTGTATATGTGTGTGTATTATGGTGTGTATATGTGTGTAAGTGTTCGTGTGTGTATATGTGTGTAAGTGTTTGTGTGTAAGTGTTTGTGATGTAAGTGTGTGTATTAATGAAGTGTGATGTGTATATGTGTGTGAAGTGTGTGTGTGTGTATTGTGATTTGTGTTTAAGTGTTTGTGTGTATTGTGATGTGTGTAGTGTTTGTGTGTATTGTGATGTGTGTTTGTGTGATAATAGTGTCTGTGTGCTGTGTGATGTGTGTAAGTGTTTGTGATGTGTGTGATGTGTGTAAGTGTTTGTGTGTATTGTGATGTGTATATGTGTGTAAGTGTTTGTTGTGTGTGATGTATATATTTCCATCATAACATTTTATGCATTCCCCAATCAAATACACTTTAACCGTGCAAATTCACATTAAAGAATTCATCCTGTGTTTTTCTCCAATCCTGGCAACCCTCATAAAATTCTATAAAATGCATTGTGGAAAAAATGATGTAATGTACACGAAAAAGTGGAGCCTCGTATTAAATGCATTTTGACGAAAATGATGTCATGTAGGCTCCACAAAATATGAACTGCGTTATGAAGAAAAGCGTGTAGGACTACTGTTGCCTACACGGGAAAAGGGCCGTGTAGAACACCATTACCCATCATGCATTGGTCTAATAACTTCCAAAAGATTGTTCCGAAATTTGCCTCCCATAAAATGTATTCTCTTATGAAGTCACAAAGAACAGTTGTGTATTTTCCTCCTACATCACACACAGTTCTTTTCCTGTCTTTTCACACGAATTAAGAAACACAAAAACGCACAAAATCTGCTGAAATACTTTTTGTACGTATTTGTGCACAAATTGAGTGTGAGATTGTGTTGGTGTCATCACACAGTTCCACGGTTAGTGCAGGCAACAGACGAGGTACAGCCCTTCTACTGTACATTATTCTCCCTACTATAGTTCTATGTACACTAATCTTCCAACATTACCATGTGGCTTGAAGAACTGAATGAATCAAACCAGAAACTAATAATAATATTATATTATTATTATATATTATATTATTATTAAACCAGAAACTGTTTTTATTTTCTTGTGTGCGTAAAGGCTCTCCAACCCTGTTTTCATGATTCATAAATACTTTCCTAAACACTAAATAATCAACCAGATAAGAGTTTTGTTTTTTAAATCTACCAACTGGTGCTGAAACGGAGAAGAATGTGCACATACAGGACTTGGCCGAAAGTGGAAAAAATGTGTGGATTCAGCTATTTCAGCCACACCCGTTGCTGACAGGTGTATAAAATCCAGCACCATGCCATGAAATCTCCGTAGACAAAACATTAGCAGTAGAATGACCTTACTGAAGAGTTCAGTGACATTCAATGTCAGTTCGTCAAATTTCTGCCCCTGATAGAGCTGCCTCGGTCAACTGGAAGTGGAAACGTCTAGGAGCAACAACGGCTCAGCCATGAAGTGGTAGGCCACAGAAGCTCACCGAATGGAACCGCCGAGTCCTGAAGCGCGTAGAGCGTAAAAATCGCCTGTCCTTAATAGCAAAACACTCT
>NW_026285727.1:0-13514 GCF_023373465.1 Oncorhynchus keta | reverse complement strand
CCCTATCCCAAACCTTAACCCTTATCTTAACCATTCAGAATGAGTGACTAAACTTAATGTTTTATCCTATCCCAAACCTTAACCCTTATCTTAACCATTCAGAATGAGTGACTAAACTTAATGTTTAAACCCTATCCCAAACCTTAACCCTTATCTTAACCATTCAGAATGCGTGACTAAACTTAATGTTTAAACCCTATCCCAAACCTTAACCCTTACCTTAACCATTCAGAATGAGTGACTAAACTTAATGTTTTATCCCTATCCCAAACCTTAACCACTTACCTTAACCATTCAGAATGAGATGACTAAACTTAATGTTTAAACCCTATCCCAAACCTTAACCCTTATCTTAACCATTCAAGAATGAGTGACTAAACTTAATGTTTAAACCCATATCCCAAACCTTAACCCTTATCTTAACCATTCAGAATGAGTGAACTAAACTTAATGTTTTATCCCTATCCCAAACCTCAACCCTTATCTTAACCATTCCCAGAATGAGTGACTAAACTAATGTTTTATCCCTATCCCAAACCTTAACCCTTACCTTAACCATTCAGAATGGTGACTAAACTTAATGTTTAAACCCTATCCCAGACCTTAACCATTCAGAATGAGTGACTAAACTTAATGTTTAAACCCTATCCCAAACCTTAACCCTTATCTTAACCATTCCAGAATGAGGTGACTAAACTTAATGTTTTATCCCTATCCCAAACCTTAACCCTTATCTTAACCATTCAGAATGAGTGATAAACTTAATAACATCCTATCCCAAACCATTAACCCTTATCTTAACCATTCAGAATGAGTGACTAAACTTAATGTTTTATCCCTATCCCAAACCTTAACCTTATCTTAACCATTCAGAATGGTGACTAAACTTAATGTTTTGTCCTATATCCCAAGCCTTAACCCTTATCTTAACCATTCCAGAATGGTGACTAAGCAATGTTTTATCCCTATCCCAAACCTTATGCCCTTAACCATTCAGAATGAGTGACTAAACTTAATGTTTAAACCCTATCCCAAACCTTAACCATTCAGAATGAGTGACTAAACTTAATGTTTTATCCCTATCCCAAACCTTAACCCTTATCTTAACCATTCAGAATGAGTGACTAAACTTAATGTTTTATCTATCCAAACCTTAACCCTTACCTTCAACCATTCAGAATGAGTGACTAAACTTAATGTTTATCCCTATCCCAAACCTTAACCTTATCAACCATTCAGAATGAGTGACTAAACTTAATGTTTTATCCCTATCCCAAACAACCCTTACCTTAACCATTCAGAATGGTGACTAAACTTAATGTTTCAATAACCTAAAAACCTGCCTGTCTTATAGCCTTCTAGATGAACTAATTTTAATGTTTCAAATTTATATTATTATATCTCAGCATTATCTTAACCATTCAGAATGAGTGACTAAACTTAATGTTTAAACCCTATCCCAAACCGTAACCCTTATCTTAACCATTCAGAATGAGTGACTAAACTTAATGTTTAAACCCTATCCCAAACCTTAACCCTTATCTTAACCATTCAGAATGAGTGACTAAACTTAATGTTTAAACCCTATCCCAAACCTTAACCCTTATCTTAACCATTCAGAATGAGTGACTAAACTTAATGTTTAAACCCTATCCCAAACCTTAACCCTTATCTTAACCATTCAGAATGAGTGACTAAACTTAATGTTTAAACCCTATCCCAAACCGTAACCCTTATCTTAACCATTCAGAATGAGTGACTAAACTTAATGTTTAAACCCTATCCCAAACCTTAACCCTTATCTTAACCATTCAGAATGAGTGACTAAACTTAATGTTTAAACCCTATCCCAAACCTTAACCCTTATCTTAACCATTCAGAATGAGTGACTAAACTTAATGTTTTATCCCTATCCCAAACCGTAACCCTTATCTTAACCATTCAGAATGAGTGACTAAACTTAATGTTTTATCCCTATCCCAAACCGTAACCCTTATCTTAACCATTCAGAATGAGTGACTAAACTTAATGTTTTATCCCTATCCCAAACCGTAACCCTTATCTTAACCATTCAGAATGAGTGACTAAACTTAATGTTTTATCCCTATCCCAAACCTTAACCCTTATCTTAACCATTCAGAATGAGTGACTAAACTTAATGTTTAAACCCTATCCCAAACCGTAACCCTTATCTTAACCATTCAGAATGAGTGACTAAACTTAATGTTTAAACCCTATCCCAAACCGTAACCCTTATCTTAACCATTCAGAATGAGTGACTAAACTTAATGTTTAAACCCTATCCCAAACCGTAACCCTTATCTTAACCATTCAGAATGAGTGACTAAACTTAATGTTTAAACCCTATCCCAAACCTTAACCCTTATCTAACCATTCAGAATGAGTGACTAAACTTAATGTTTAAACCCTATCCCAAACCTTAACCCTTATCTTAACCATTCAGAATGAGTGACTAAACTTAATGTTTAAACCCTATCCCAAACCTTAACCCTTATCTTAACCATTCAGAATGAGTGACTAAACTTAATGTTTAAACCCTATCCCAAACCTTAACCCTTATCTTAACCATTCAGAATGAGTGACTAAACTTAATGTTTAAACCCTATCCCAAAACTTAACCCTTATCTTAACCATTCAGAATGAGTGACTACACTTAATGTTTAAACCCTATCCCAAACCTTAACCCTTACCGTAACCATTCAGAATGAGTGACTAAACTTAATGTTTTATCCCTATCCCAAACCTTAACCCTTATCTTAACCATTCAGAGTGAGTGACTAAACGTAATGTTTAAACCCTATCCCAAACCTTAACCCTTACCTTAACCATTCAGAATGAGTGACTAAACTTAATGTTTAAACCCTATCCCAAACCTTAACCCTTATCTTAACCATTCAGAATGAGTGACTAAACTTAATGTTTAAACCCTATCCCAAACCTTAACCCTTATCTTAACCATTCAGAATGAGTGACTAAACTTAATGTTTAAACCCTATCCCAAACCTTAACCCTTATCTTAACCATTCAGAA
The DNA here is from genome assembly GCF_023373465.1 of Oncorhynchus keta. Taxonomy (NCBI): domain Eukaryota; kingdom Metazoa; phylum Chordata; class Actinopteri; order Salmoniformes; family Salmonidae; genus Oncorhynchus; species Oncorhynchus keta. The sequence goes on along the minus strand of NW_026285727.1, from coordinate 10,463 downwards.
TGTGTGACTAAACTTAATGTTTAAACCCTATCCCAAACCTTAACCCTTATCTTAACCATTCAGAATGAGTGACTAAACTTAATGTTTAAACCCTATCCCAAACCTTAACCCTTACCGTAACCATTCAGAATGAGTGACTAAACTTAATGTTTTATCCCTATCCCAAACCTTAACCCTTATCTTAACCATTCAGAATGAGTGACTAAACTTAATGTTTAAACCCTATCCCAAACCTTAACCCTTACCTTAACCATTCAGAATGAGTGACTAAACTTAATGTTTAAACCCTATCCCAAACCTTAACCCTTATCTTAACCATTCAGAATGAGTGACTAAACTTAATGTTTAAACCCTATCCCAAACCTTAACCCTTATCTTAACCATTCAGAATGAGTGACTAAACTTAATGTTTTATCCCTATCCCAAACCTTAACCCTTACCGTAACCATTCAGAATGAGTGACTAAACTTAATGTTTTATCCCTATCCCAAACCTTAACCCTTATCTTAACCATTCAGAATGAGTGACTAAACTAATGTTTAAACCCTATCCCAAACCTTAACCCTTATCTTAACCATTCAGAATGAGTGACTAAACTTAATGTTTAAACCCTATCCCAAACCTTAACCCTTATCTTAACCATTCAGAATGAGTGACTAAACTTAATGTTTAAACCCTATCCCAAACCTTAACCCTTATCTTAACCATTCAGAATGAGTGACTAAACTTAATGTTTAAACCCTATCCCAAACCTTAACCCTTATCTTAACCATTCAGAATGAGTGACTAAACTTAATGTTTAAACCCTATCCCAAACCTTAACCCTTACCTTAACCATTCAGAATGAGTGACTAAACTTAATGTTTAAACCCTATCCCAAACCTTAACCCTTACCGTAACCATTCAGAATGAGTGACTAAACTTAATGTTTAAACCCTATCCCAAACCTTAACCCTTACCTTAACCATTCAGAATGAGTGACTAAACTTAATGTTTAAACCCTATCCCAAACCTTAACCCTTACCGTAACCATTCAGAATGAGTGACTAAACTTAATGTTTTATCCCTATCCCAAACCTTAACCCTTACCTTAACCATTCAGAATGAGTGACTAAACTTAATGTTTAAACCCTATCCCAAACCTTAACCCTTACCGTAACCATTCAGAATGAGTGACTAAACTTAATGTTTAAACCCTATCCCAAACCTTAACCCTTATCTTAACCATTCAGAATGAGTGACTAAACTTAATGTTTAAACCCTATCCCAAACCTTAACCCTTACCGTAACCATTCAGAATGAGTGACTAAACTTAACCCTTAACTGTGAAATTTGACGTTGGAGAAATGGAACGAATCAGAGCAGAATAGGAGCAACTTAGAAATGTTTGGAGAACATGGATGAACGTCAGACTGTGAGAGTTTGTTGGTCATTGCTGGCCTAAACAGTGATGCTTTTTCCAAGCGCAAGATAGGCTACAGAAATAAACTGAGTTTTACACCTGCATTTGAACCTGAAAGTCATTTATACCTACAGTACATGTACATACTACCTCAATCAGCTCGACTAACCGTTGCCTGTATATAGGCTCGCTACTGTTAGAACCTCGCTGCTGTATATAGGTTCGCTACTGTTAGAGCCTCGCTGCTGTATATGGCCTCTCTACTGTATATGGCCTCTCTACTGTATATAGGCTCGCTACTGTTATAGCCTCGCTGCTGTATATAGGCTCACTACTGTTATAGCCTCGCTGCTGTATATAGGTTCGCTACTGTTAGAGCCTCGCTGCTGTATATAGGCTCGCTACTGTTATAGCCTCGCTGCTGTATATAGGTTCGCTACTGTTAGAGCCTCGCTGCTGTATATAGCCTCGCTGCTGTATATGGCCTCTCTACTGTATATAGCCTCACTACTGTATATAGCCTCTCTACTGTATATAGCCTCACTACTGTATATAGCCTCTCTACTGTATATAGCCTCACTACTGTATATAGCCTCACTACTGTATATAGCCTCACTACTGTATATAGCCTCTCTACTGTATATAGCCTCACTACTGTATATAGCCTCACTACTGTATATAGCCTCTCTACTGTATATAGCCTCACTACTGTATATAGCCTCACTACTGTATATAGCCTCTCTACTGTATATAGCCTCTCTACTGTATATAGCCTCTCTACTGTATATAGCCTCACTACTGTATATAGCCTCTCTACTGTATATAGCCTCACTACTGTATATAGCCTCACTACTGCATATAGCCTCTCTACTGTATATAGCCTCTCTGCTATATATAGCCTCTCTGCTGTATATAGCCTCGCTACTGTAATAGCCTCACTACTGTATATAGCCTCACCACTGTTATAGTCTCGCTACTGTATATAGCCTCACTACTGTTATAGCCTCACTACTGTATATAGCCTCACTACTGTATATAGTCCCGATCCATATATAGCCTCACTACTGTATATAGCCTCACTACTGTATATAGCCTCTCTACTGTATATAGCCTTGCTACTGTTATAGCCTCACTACTGTATATAGCCTCGCTGCTGCATATAGCCTCTCTACTGTATATAGCCTCTCTGCTATATATAGCCTCGCTGCCGTATATAGCCTCGCTATTGTAATAGCCTCACTACTGTATATAGCCTCACTACTGTTATAGTCTCGCTACTGTATATAGCCTCACTACTATATATAGCCTCGCTACTGTATATAGCCTCACTACTGTATATAGCCCCGATCCATTTATAGCCTCGCTACTGTATATAGCCTCACTACTGTATATAGCCTCACTACTGTATATAGCCCCACTACTGTATATAGCCCCGATCCATATATAGCCTCGCTACTGTATAAAGCCTCACTACTGTATATAGCCTCACTACTGTATATAGCCTCACTAATGTATATAGCCCCGATCCATATATAGCCTCGCTGTCACGTTCTGACCATAGTTCTTTTGTGTTTTCTTTGTTTTAGTGTTGGTCGGGACGTGAGCTGAGTGGGCATTCTATGTTGTATGTCTAGTTTGTCTATTTCTATGTTTGGCCTGATATGGTTCTCAATCAGAGGCAGGTGTTAGTCATTGTCTCTGATTGGGAACCATATTTAGGTAGCCTGTTTTGTGTTGGGTTTTGTGGGTGGTTGTCTTCTGTCTATGCACCAGATAGGACTGTTTTGGTTTTTTCCACATTTGTTATTTTGTTGTGTTCACGTTTATTGTCCTTATTAAAGATGTTGAACATTTACCACGCTGCATTTTGGTCCTCCTCTCCTTCAACGGAAGAAAACCGTTACACTCGTTACACTCGCTAATTTTTTACAGTTTTTTTTCTTTAAATCAAATCAAATCAAATTTATTTATATAGCCCTTCGTACATCAGCTGATATCTCAAAGTGCTGTACAGAAACCCAGCCTAAAACCCCAAACAGCAAACAATGCAGGTGTAAAAGCACGGTGGCTAGGAAAAACTCCCTAGAAAGGCCAAAACCTAGGAAGAAACCTAGAGAGGAACCGGGCTATGTGGGGTGGCCAGTCCTCTTCTCTTACTTATCTATTGTTCACCTAATACCTTTTTTTTAACTTAGAAATTGCACTGTTGGTTAGAGCCTGTAAGTAAGCATTTCACTGTTTGGTCGACACCTGTTCTATTCGGCACACGTGACAAATAAACTTTGATTTGATGTTCACAGCCAATATCAACTAGGGATATATCATGCCACTTCTCTGGAGTCATATGACCTTCGAGTAGCAGAGGTCCTGATGGACAGCATGTTCTGTCTGCATCGCCCTGCCTGCAGAATGCTTTCTGCCGAGTAGCCCTGTTCTTCCTCACAAATATCGTAATACATTTGCCAGAACACAGTGCCTTTGAAAAGTATTCAGGCCCCTTGACTTTTTCCACATTTTATGTTACAGCCTTTTTTAAAAAATGGATGAAATTCTCCTCAGCAATCTACTCCATAATGACAAAGCGAAAACAGTTTTTTAAAAGTATTCAAAATAAAAAACAGAAATACCTTGTTTACATAACATTTTACATTACATTTAAGTCATTTAGCAGACGCTCTTATCCAGAGCGACTTACAAATTGGTGCATACACCTTAAGACATCCAGTGGAACAGCCACTTTACAATAGTGCATCTAAATATTTTTAGGGGGGGGGGGTGAGAAGGATTACTTACCCTATCCTAGGTATTCCTTGAAGAGGTGGGGTTTCAGGTGTCTCCGGAAGGTGGTGATTGACTCCGCTGTCCTGGCGTCGTGAGGGAGTTTGTTCCACCATTGGGGGGCCAGAGCAGCGAACAGTTTTGACTGGGCTGAGCGGGAACTGTACTTCCTCAGTGGTAGGGAGGCGAGCAGGCCAGAGGTGGATGAACGCAGTGCCCTTGTTTGGGTGTAGGGCCTGATCAGAGCCTGGAGGTACTGAGGTGCCGTTCCCTCACAGCTCCGTAGGCAAGCACCATGGTCTTGTAGCGGATGCGAGCTTCAACTGGAAGCCAGTGGAGAGAGCGGAGGAGCGGGGTGACGTGAGAGAGACTTGGGAAGGTTGAACACCAGACGGGCTGCGGCGTTCTGGATGAGTTGTAGGGGTTTAATGGCACAGGCAGGGAGCCCAGCCAACAGCGAGTTGCAGTAATCAAGACGGGAGATGACAAGTGCCTGGATTAGGACCTGCGCCGCTTCCTGTGTGAGGCAGGGTCGTACTCTGCGGATGTTGTAGAGCATGAACCTACAGGAACGGGACACCGCCTTGATGTTAGTTGAGAACGACAGGGTGTTGTCCAGGATCACGCCAAGGTTCTTAGCGCTCTGGGAGGAGGACACAATGGAGTTGTCAACCGTGATGGCGAGATCATGGAACGGGCAGTCCTTCCCCCGGGGACGAAGAGGAGCTCCGTCTTGCTGAGGTTCAGCTTGAGGTGGTGATCCGTCATCCACACTGGGATATGTCTGCCAGACATGCAGAGATGCGATTCGCCACCTGGTCATCAGAAGGGGGAAAGGAGAAGATTAATTGTGTGTCGTCTGCATAGCAATGATAGGAGAGACCATGTGAGGTTATGACAGAGCCAAGTGACTTGGTGTATAGCGAGAATAAGAGAGGGCCTAGAACAGAGCCCTGGGGGACACCAGTGGTGAGAGCGCGTGGTGAGGAGAGACAGATTCTCGCCACGCCACCTGGTAGGAGCGACCTGTCAGGTAGGACGCAATCCAAGCGTGGGCCGCGCCGGAGATGCCCAACTCGGAGAGGGTGGAGAGGAGGATCTGATGGTTCACAGTATCAAGGCAGCCGATAGGTCTAGAAGGATGAGAGCAGAGGAGAGAGAGTTAGCTTTAGCAGTGCGGAGCGCCTCCGTGATACAGAGAAGAGCAGTCTCAGTTGAATGACTAGTCTTGAAACCTGACTGATTTGGATCAAGAAGGTCATTCTGAGAGAGATAGCGGTAGAGCTGGCTGCCAAGGACGGCACGCTCAAGAGTTTTGGAGAGAAAAGAGAGAAGGGATACTGGTCTGTAGTTGTTGACGTCGGAGGGATCGAGTGTAGGTTTTTTCAGAAGGGGTGCAACTCTCGCTCTCTTGAAGACGGAAGGGACGAGCCAGCGGTCAGGGATGAGTTGATGAGCGAGGTGAGGTAAGGGAGAAGGTCTCCGGAAATGGTCTGGAGAAGAGAGGAGGGGATAGGGTCAAGCGGGCAGGCTGTTGGGCGGCCGGCCGTCACAAGACGCGAGATTTCATCTGGAGAGAGAGGGGAGAAAGAGGTCAGAGCATAGGGTAGGGCAGTGTGAGCAGAACCAGCGGTGTCGTTAGACTTAGCAAACGAGGATCGGATGTCGTCGACCTTCTTTCAAAATGGTTGACGAAGTCATCTGCAGAGAGGGAGGAGGGGGGGATTCAGGAGGAAGGAGAAGGTGGCAAGAGCTTCCTAGGGTTAGAAGCAGATGCTTGGAATTTAGAATGGTAGAAAGTGGCTTTAGCAGCAGAGACAGAGGAGGAAAATGTAGAAAGGAGGGAGTGAAAGGATGCCAGGTCCGCAGGAGGCGAGTTTTCCCCATTTCCGCTCGGCTGCCCGGAGCCCTGTTCTGTGAGCTCGCAATGAGTCGTCGAGCCACGGAGCGGGAGGGGAGGACCGAGCCGGCCTGGAGGATAGGGGACATAGAGAGTCAAAGGATGCAGAAAGGGGAGGGAGAGGAGGGTTGAGGAGGCAGAATCAGAGATAGGTTGATAAGGTTTGAGCAGAGGAAGAGATGATAGGATGGAAGAGGAGAGAGTAGCGGGGGAGAGAGAGCGAAGGTTGGGACGGCGCGATACCATCCGAGTAGGGGCAGCGTGGGAAGTGTTGGATGAGAGCGAGAGGGAAAAAGGATACAAGGTAGTGGTCGGAGACTTGGAGGGGAGTTGCAATGAGGTTAGTGGAAGAACAGCATCTAGTAAAGATGAGGTCAAGCGTATTGCCTGCCTTGTGAGTAGGGGGAAGGTGAGAGGATGAGGTCAAAAGAGGAGAGGAGTGGAAAGAAGGAGGCAGAGAGGAATGAGTCAAAGGTAGACGGGGGGAGGTTAAAGTCGCCCAGAACTGTGAGAGGTGAGCCGTCCTCAGGAAAGGAGCTTATCAAGGCATCAAGCTCATTGATGAACTCTCCAAGGAACCTGGAGGGCGATAAATGATAAGGATGTTAAGCTTGAAAGGGCTGGTAACTGTGACAGCATGGAATTCAAAGGAGGCGATAGACAGATGGGTAAGGGGAGAAAGAGAGAAAGACCACTTGGGAGAGATGAGGATCCCGGTGCCACCACCCCGCTGACCAGAAGCTCTCGGGTGTGTGAGAACACGTGGGCGGACGAGGAGAGAGCAGTAGGAGTACCAGTGTTATCTGTGGTGATCCATGTTTCCGTCAGTGCCAAGAAGTCGAGGACTGGAGGGAGGCATAGGCTGAGATGAACTCTGCCTTGTTGGCCGCAGATCGGCAGTTCCAGAGGCTACCGGAGACCTGGAACTCCACGTGGGTCGTACGCGCTGGGACCACCAGATTAGGTGGCCGCGTCCACGCGGTGTGGAGCGTTTGTATGGTCTGTGCAGAGAGGAGAGAACAGGGATAGACAGACACATAGTTGACAGGCTACAGAAGAGGCTACGCTAATGCAAGGAGATTGGAATGACAAGTGGACTACACGTCTCGAATGTTCAGAAAGTTAAGCTTACGTAGCAAGAATCTTAGTGACTAAAATGATTAAAATGATACAGTACTGCTGAAGTAGGCTAGCTGGCAGTAGCTGCATTGTTGACACTACACTAATCAAGTCGTTCCGTTGAGTGTAATAGTTTCTACAGTGCTACTATTCGGGGGCTAGCTGGCTAGCTAGCAGTGTTGTTTACGTTACATTGCGTTAAAAGAACGACAATAGCTGGCTAGCTAACCTAGAAAATCGCTCTAGACTACACAATTATCTTTGATACAAGGACGGCTATGTAGCTAGCTATGTAGCTAGCTACGATCAAACAAATCAAACCGTTGTACTGTAATGAAATGAAATGAAAATGTGATACTACCTGTGAATGCGACCGGGTTGTTGAATACTATTCAGTAGACGTTGGCTAGCTGTTAGCTGTTAGCTGTTGGCTAGCTAGCAGAGTCTCCTACGTTAAGGACGACAAATAGCTGGCTAGCGAACCTCGGTAAATTAAGATAATCACTCCAAGACTACACACTCTAACTACACAATTATCTTGGAAACAAAGACAGCTATGTAGCTAGCTAACACTAAACTAATCAAGTCGTTCAGTTGAGTGAATAGCACTACAGTGATGCTAATCTGTGGGCGTTTGCTAGCGTTTGCTAGCGTATGCTAGCTGCTGGGCGAATAGCAGTGAAGGCTACGTTAGGGCGACGAAATACGATAATTATGCAATTATCTCTGATACAAGGACGGCTATGTAGCTAGCTAAGAAGAAATTGCTAAGATTAGACAAATCAACCGTTGTACTATAATGAAATGTAATGAAAAAGTTATACAACCTGCGGAGCGAAGTGCGATGCGACCGCTCGCTCCAACCCGGAAGTAAGTAAGTATAAGTATCCAGACCCTTTGCTATGAGACTCGATATTGAGCTCAGGTGCATCCTGTTTCAATTGATCATCCTTGAGATGTTTCTACAACTTGATTGGAGTCCACCTGTGGTAAATTCAATTGATTGGACATGATTAGGAAAGGCACACACCTGTCTATATAAGGTCCCACAGTTGACAGTGCATGTCAGAGCAAAAATCAAACCATGAGGTCGAAGGAATTGTCTGTAGATCTCCCAGACAGGATTGTGTCGAAGCACAGATTTCATGAAACTTTTTGGCAGCATTGAAGGTCCCCAAGAACACAGTGGCCTCCATCCTTCTTAAATGGAGGAAGTTTGGAACCAGCAAGCCTCTTCCAAGAGCTGGCTGCCCGGCCAAACAGAGCAATCGTGGGAGAAGGACCTTGGTCAGGTAGGTGACCAAGAACCTTATGGTCACTCTGAGAGCTGTAGAGTTCCTCTGCGGAGATGGGAGAACCTTCAAAAAAGATAACCATCTCTGAAACAGTCCACCAATCTGGCCTTTATGGTAGAGTGGCCAGATGGAAGGCACTCCTCAGTAAAAAGCACATGACAGCCCACTTGGTGTTTGCCAAAAGGCATATAAAGGACTCAGACTACGAGAAACAAGATTATTCTGGTCTGAGTGGTGTGGGGGCTGTGCTTTGGCAAAGTGGGTGGGGTTATATCCTTCCTGTTTGGCCCTGTCCGGGGGTGTCTTCGGATGGGGCCACAGTGTCTCCTGACCCCTCCTGTCTCAGCCTCCAGTATTTATGCTGCAGTAGTTTATGTGTCGGGGGGCTAGGGTCAGTTTGTTATATCTGGAGTACTTCTCATGTCCTATTCGGTGTCCTGTGTGAATCTAAGTGTGAGTTCTCTAATTCTCTCCTTCTCTCTTTCTTTCTCTCTCTCGGAGGACCTGAGCCCTAGGACCATGCCCCAGGACTACCTGACATGATAACTCCTTGCTGTCCCCAGTCCACCTGGCCGTGCTGCTGCTCCAGTTTCAACTGTTCTGCCTTATTATTATTCGACCATGCTGGTCATTTATGAACATTTTAACATCTTGGCCATGTTCTGTTATAATCTCCACCCGGAGACTGGCCACCCCACATAGCCTGGTTCCTCTCTAGTTTTCTTCCTAGGTTTAGGCCTTTCTAGGGCGTTTTTCCTAGCCACCGTGCTTCTACACCTGCATTGCTTGCTGTTTGGGGTTTTAGGCTGGGTTTCTGTACAGCACTTTGAGATATCAGCTGATGTACGAAGGGCTATATAAATACATTTGATTTCATTTTGATTTGATGAAACCAAGATTGAACTCTTTGGACTGAATGCCAAGTGTCACGCCTGGAGGAAACCTGGCAGCATCCCTACGGTGAAGAATGGTGGTGGAAGCATCATGATGTGTGGATGTTTTTCAGCGTTAGGGACTGGGAGACTAGTCAGGATTGAGGGAAAGATGATGAAGCAAGGCAAAGAGATATTCTTGATGAAAACCTGCTCCAGAGTGCTCAGGACCTCAGACTGGGGCGAAGGTTCACCTTCCAATAGGACAGCAACCCTAAGCACACAGCCAAGACAAGTGGCTTCGGGACAAGTCTCTGAATGTCCTTGAGTGGCCTAGCCAGAGCCCGGACTTGACCCCTATTGAATATCTCTGGGGCGACTTGAAAATAGCTGTGCAGCAACGCTCCCCATCCAACCTGACAGAGCTTGAGAGGATCTACAGAGAAGAATTAGAAAAACTCCCCAAATACAGGTGTGCCAAGTTTGTAGCGTCATACCCAAGAGTACTGAGTAAATGGTCTGAATACTTATGTAAATGTAATATTTTTTACATTTTAATTAGCAAACATTTCTATAAACCCATTTTCTTTAGCTATGTCATTATGGGGTATTGTGTGTTGATTGATGATAACAAAGGTAACAAATGTGGAAAAAGACAAGGTGTCTGAATACTTTCCGAATGCACTGTATGTTACATCTTCATCCCATTATATTGATGGCAGTGCGATGTTACTGCGTATCTTTAGACATATAGCCAGTAGACACCCATACTAGGCATATCTGAAATATAACAATGATCAATCAAATCGCAGGGTAGGCTAAGATGAGTCACTAGTATATTGTTTACCTGTATTTTATATGGATCACAAACATAGGCCAACTCTGTTTTTGTCAGGAAAAAAGTGAAGGAAATTAAGCTAGTTCTTTCTGGTCACTAATTTGGAAATGCACACCCACCTTTGTCACAATGCTGATGACTGATCATTGGTCAACAACAACATTTTTGGTTTTGAAGCATAGATGAGAATTTAACAACGACTTGCTGGCAGTGGGTTCAGAACAACAACTACAAAACATGTATACAAAAAGGGATGCTG
>NW_026285726.1:0-17798 GCF_023373465.1 Oncorhynchus keta | reverse complement strand
ATAGACATAGCTGGTCTGTCAGCATATATCAGAGACAGTAGTTCTAGCTGGTTTTTCAAAATATAGAGACAGTAGATCTAAGCTGGTATGTAATACAATAGAGACAGTAGATCTAGCTGGTATGTCATAATATAATAGAGACAGTAGTTCTGGCTGGTCTGTCATAATATAATAGAGACAGTAGATCTACCAGGTCTGTCCAAAAAATATAATAGAGACCGTAGATCTAGCTGGTCTGTCATAATATAATAGAGACAGTAGACCTAGCTGGTCTGTCATATTATAATAGAGACAGTCTAGCTGATCTGTCTATAATACAATAGAGACAGTAGATCTAGCTGGTCTGTCATAATACAATAAGAACAGTAGATCTAGCTGGTCTGTCATATTATAATAGAGACAGTAGATCTGGCTGGTCTGTCATAATACAATAGAGACAGTAGATATACCTGGTCTGTCATAATATAATAGAGACAGTAGATCTGGCTGGTCTGTCATAATACAATAAACGACAGTAGATCTAGCTGGTCTGTCATAAAATAATAGAGACAGTAGATCTAGCTGGTCTGTCAAATATAATAGAGACAGTAGATCTACCTGCTCTGTCATAATATAATAGAGACAGTAGATATCTTAGCTGGTCTGTCATAATATAATAGAGACAGTAGAACTAGCTGGTCTGTCATATTATAATAGAGACAGTAGATCTAGCTGGTCTGTCATAATATAATAGAGACAGTAGATCTAGCTGGTCTGTCATAATATAATAGAGACAGTAGATCTAGCTGGTCTGTCATAATACAATAAGAACAGTAGATCTAGCTGGTCTGTCATATTATAGAGACAGTAGATCTGGCTGGTCTGTCATAATACAATAGAGACAGTAGATCTAGCTGGTCTGTCATAATACAATAAGAACAGTAGATCTAGCTGGTCTGTCATATTATAGAGACAGTAGATCTGGCTGGTCTGTCATAATACAATAGAGACAGTAGATCTACCTGGTCTGTCGCCAATATAATAGAGACAGTAGATCAAGCTGGTCTGTTAAAATACAATAGAGACAGTAGATCTACCTGGTCTGTCATAATATAATAGAGACAGTAGATCAAGCTGGTCTGTCATAATATAATAGAGACAGTAGATCAAGCTGGTCTGTCAAAATACAATAGAGACAGTAGATCTACCTGGTCTGTCATAATATAATAGAGACAGTAGATCTAGCTGGTATGTCATAATATAATAGAGACAATAGATCAAGCTGGTCTGTCAAAATATAGAGACAGTAGTTCTAGCTGGTCTGTCAACATATATCAGAGACAGTAGTTCTAGCTGGTTTTTCAAAATATAGAGACAGTAGATCTAGCTGGTATGTAATACAATAGAGACAGTATATCTAGCTGGTATGTCATAATATAATAGAGACAGTAGTTCTAGCTGGTCTGTCATAATATAATAGAGACAGTAGATCTACCTGGTCTGTCAAAATATAATAGAGACCGTAGATCTAGCTGGTCTGTCATAATATAAGAGACAGTAGATCTTGCTGGTCTGTCATAATATAATAGAGACAGTAGACCTAGCTGGTCTGTCATATTATAATAGAGACAGTAGATCTAGCTGATCTGTCATAATACAATAGAGACAGTAGATCTAGCTGGTCTGTCATAATACAATAAGAACAGTAGATCTAGCTGGTCTGTCATATTATAATAGAGACAGTAGATCTGGCTGGTCTGTCATAATACAATAGAGACAGTAGATATACCTGGTCTGTCATAATATAATAGAGACAGTAGATCTAGCTGATCTGTCATAATACAATAGCGACAGTAGATCTAGCTGGTCTGTCATAAAATAATAGAGACAGTAGATCTAGCTGGTCTGTCATAATATAATAGAGACAGTAGATCTACCTGCTCTGTCATAATATAATAGAGACAGTAGATATAGCTGGTCTGTCATAATATAATAGAGACAGTAGAACTAGCTGCTCTGTCATATTATAATAGAGACAGTAGATCTAGCTGGTCTGTCATAATACAATAGAGACAGTAGATCTAGCTGGTCTGTCATAATGTAATAGAGACAGTAGATCTAGCTGGTCTGTCATAATACAATAAGAACAGTAGATCTAGCTGGTCTGTCATAATACAATAAGAACAGTAGATCTAGCTGGTCTGTCATATTATAGAGACAGTAGATCTGGCTGGTCTGTCATAATACAATAGAGACAGTAGAACTACCTGGTCTGTCATAATATAATAGAGACAGTAGATCAAGCTGGTCTGTTAAAATACAATAGAGACAGTAGATCTACCTGGTCTGTCATAATATAATAGAGACAGTAGATCAAGCTGGTCTGTCATAATATAATAGAGACAGTAGATCAAGCTGGTCTGTCAAAATACAATAGAGACAGTAGATCTACCTGGTCTGTCATAATATAATAGAGACAGTAGATCTAGCTGGTATGTCATAATATAATAGAGACAATAGATCAAGCTGGTCTGTCAAAATATAACAGAGACAGTAGTTCTAGCTGGTCTGTCAACATATATCAGAGACAGTAGTTCTAGCTGGTTTGTCAAAATATAACAGAGACAGTAGATCTAGCTGGTCTGTCATAATATAATAGAGACAGTAGATCTTGGTCTTTCATAATATAATAGCGACAGTAGATCTAGCTGGTCTGTCATAATATTATAGAGACAGTAGATCTAGCTGGTATGTCATACATTAGAGACAGTAGATCTAGCTGGTCTGTCATAATTTAATAGAGACGGTAGATCTAGCTGGTCTATCATAATACAATAGAGACAGTAGATCTTGCTGGTCTGTCAAAATATAACAGAGACAGTAGATCTAGCTGGTCTGTCATAATATAATAGAGACAGTAGATCTAGCTGGTCTATCAAAGTATAACAGAGACAGTAGATCAAGCTGGTCTGTCAAAATATAATAGAGACAGTAGATCTCGCTGGTCTGTGATAATACAATAGATACAGTAGATCTACCTGGTCTGTCATAATATTTTAGAGACAGTAGATCTAGCTGGTATGTCATACAATAGAGACAGTAGATCTAGCTGGTCTTTCATAATATAATAGCGACATTTGATCTAGCTGGTCTGTCATAATATAATAGAGACAGTAGTTCTAGCTGGTCTGTCATAATATAAGAGACAGTAGATCTTGCTGGTCTGTGATAATACAATAGAGACAGTAGATCTACCTGGTCTGTCATAATATAATAGAGACAGTAGATCAAGCTGGTCTGTCAAAATATAATAGAGACAGTAGATCTACCTGGTCTGAAATAATATAATAGAGACAGTAGATATAGCTGGTCTGTCATAATATAATAGAGACAGTAGATCAAGCTGGTCTGTCAAAATATAACAGAGACAGTAGTTCTAGCTGGTCTGTCATAATAAATAGAGACAGTAGATCCAGCTGGTCTGTGATAATACAATAGAGACAGTAGATCTACCTGGTCTGTCATAATATTATAGAGACAGTAGATCTAGCTGGTATGTCATACTTTAGAGACAGTAGATCTAGCTGGTCTGTCATAATTTAATAGAGACGGTAGATCTAGCTGGTCTGTCATAATACAATAGAGACAGTAGATCTTGCTGGTCTGTCAAAATATAACAGAGACAGTAGATCTAGCTGGTCTGTCATAATATAATAGAGACAGTAGATCTAGCTGGTCTATCAAAGTATAACAGAGACAGTAGATCAAGCTGGTCTGTGAAAATATAATAGAGACAGTAGATCTCGCTGGTCTGTGATAATACAATAGATACAGTAGATCTACCTGGTCTGTCATAATATTTTAGAGACAGTAGATCTAGCTGGTATGTCATAATACAATAGAGACAGTAGATCTAGCTGGTCTTTCATAATATAATAGCGACATTTGATCTAGCTGGTCTGTCATAATATAATAGAGACAGTAGTTCTAGCTGGTCTGTCATAATATAAGAGACAGTAGATCTTGCTGGTCTGTGATAATACAATAGAGACAGTAGATCTACCTGGTCTGTCATAATATAATAGAGACAGTAGATCAAGCTGGTCTGTCAAAATATAATAGAGACAGTAGATCTACCTGGTCTGAAATAATATAATAGAGACAGTAGATATAGCTGGTCTGTCATAATATAATAGAGACAGTAGATCAAGCTGGTCTGTCAAAATATAACAGAGACAGTAGTTCTAGCTGGTCTGTCATAATAAATAGAGACAGTAGATCCAGCTGGTCTGTGATAATACAATAGAGACAGTAGATCTACCTGGTCTGTCATAATATTTTAGAGACAGTAGATCTAGCTGATCTGTCATAATACAATAGAGACAGTAGATCTTGCTGGTCTGTCAAAATATAATAGAGACTGTAGATCTATCTGATCTGTCATAATACAATAGAGACAGTAGATCTACCTGGTCTGTCATAATATAATAGAGACAGTAGATCAAGCCTGTCTGTCAAAATATAACAGACAGTAGATCTAGCTGGTCTGTCATAATACAATAGAGACAGTAGATCTAGCTGGTGTGTCATACAATAGAGACAATAGATCAAGCTGGTCTGTCAAAACATAACAGAGACAGTAGTTCTAGCTGGTCTGTCATATTATAATAGAGACAGTAGATCTAGCTGGTCTGTCATAATATAATAGAGACAGTAGATCTAGCTGATCTGTCATAATACAATAGAGACAGTAGATCTACCTGGTCTGTCATAATATAATAGAGACAGTAGATGTAGCTGGTCTGTCATATTATAATAGAGACAGTAAATCTAGCTGGTATGTCATAATATAATAGACACAGTAGATCTAGCTGGTATGTCATAATATAATAGAGACAGTAGATCAAGCTGGTCTGTCAAAATATAATAGAGACAGTAGATCTAGCTGGTCTGTCATAATATAATAGAGGCAGTAGAGCTAGCTGGTATGTCATAATATAATAGAGACAATAGATCAAGCCTGTCTGTCAAAATATAACAGACAGTAGATCTAGCTGGTCTGTCATAATATAATAGAGACAGTAGATCTAGCTGGTCTGTCATAATATAATAGAGATAGTAGATCCAGCTGGTCTGTGATAATACAATAGAGACAGTAGATCTACCTGGTCTGTCATAATATAATAGAGACAGTAGATCTAGCTGATCTGTCATAATACAATAGCGACAGTAGATCTAGCTGGTCTGTCATAAAATAATAGAGACAGTAGATCTTGCTGGTCTGTGATAATACAATAGAGACTGTAGATCTACCTGGTCTGTCATAATATAATAGAGACAGTAGATCAAGCTGGTCTGTCAAAATATAATAGAGACAGTAGATCTAGCTGGTCTGTCATAATATAATAGAGGCAGTAGATCTAGCTGGTCTGTCATAATATAATAGAGACAGTAGATCTACCTGCTCTGTCATAATATAATAGAGACAGTAGATATAGCTGGTCTGTCATAATATAATAGAGACAGTAGAACTAGCTGGTCTGTCATATTATAATAGAGACAGTAGATCTAGCTGGTCTGTCATAATACAATAGAGACAGTAGATCTAGCTGGTCTGTCATAATATAATAGAGACAGTAGATCTAGCTGGTCTGTCATAATACAATAAGAACAGTAGATCTAGCTGGTCTGTCATATAATAGAGACAGTAGATCTTGCTGGTCTGTGATAATACAATAGAGACTGTAGATCTACCTGGTCTGTCATAATATAATAGAGACAGTAGATCAAGCTGGTCTGTCAAAATATAATAGAGACAGTAGATGTAGCTGGTCTGTCATATTATAAGAGAGACAGTAAATCTAGCTGGTATGTCATAATATAATAGAGACAGTAGATCTAGCTGGTATGTCATAATATAATAGAGACAGTAGATCTAAGCTGGTCTGTCAAAATATAATAGAGACAGTAGATCTAGCTGGTCTGTCATAATATAATAGAGGCAGTAGATCCAGCTGGTCTGTGATAATACAATAGAGACAGTAGATCTACCTGGTCTGTCATAATATTTTAGAGACAGTAGATCTAGCTGATCTGTCATAATACAATAGAGACAGTAGATCTTGCTGGTCTGTCAAAATATAATAGAGACTGTAGATCTATCTGATCTGTCATAATACAATAGAGACAGTAGATCTACCTGGTCTGTCATAATATAATAGAGGCAGTAGATCCAGCTGGTCTGTGATAATACAATAGAGACAGTAGATCTACCTGGTCTGTCATAATATTTTAGAGACAGTAGATCTAGCTGATCTGTCATAATACAATAGAGACAGTAGATCTTGCTGGTCTGTCAAATATAATAGAGACTGTAGATCTATCTGATCTGTCATAATACAATAGAGACAGTAGATCTACTGGTCTGTCATAATATAATAGAGACAGTAGATCAAGCCTGTCTGTCAAAATATAACAGACAGTAGATCTAGCTGGTCTGTCATAATATAATAGAGACAGTAGATCTACCTGGTCTGTCATAATATTTTAGAGACAGTAGATCTAGCTGGTGTGTCATACAATAGAGACAATAGATCTAGCTGGTCTGTCAAAACATAACAGAGACAGTAGTTCTAGCTGGTCTGTCATATTATAATAGAGACAGTAGATCTAGCTGGTCTGTCATAATATAATAGAGACAGTAGATCTAGCTGGTCTGTCATAATATAATAGAGACAGTAGATCTACCTGGTCTGTCATAATATAATAGAGACAGTAGATGTAGCTGGTCTGTCATATTATAATAGAGACAGTAAATCTAGCTGGTATGTCATAATATAATAGAGACAGTAGATCTAGCTGGTATGTCATAATATAATAGAGACAGTAGATCAAGCTGGTCTGTCAAAATATAATAGAGACAGTAGATCTAGCTGGTCTGTCATAATATAATAGAGGCAGTAGAGCTAGCTGGTATGTCATAATATAATAGAGACAATAGATCAAGCCTGTCTGTCAAAATATAACAGACAGTAGATCTAGCTGGTCTGTCATAATATAATAGAGACAGTAGATCTAGCTGGTCTGTCATAATATAATAGAGATAGTAGATCCAGCTGGTCTGTGATAATATAATAGAGACAGTAGATCTACCTGGTCTGTCATAATATAATAGAGACAGTAGATCTAGCTGATCTGTCATAATATTTTAGAGACAGTAGATCTAGCTGGTCTGTCATAAAATAATAGAGACAGTAGATCTTGCTGGTCTGTGATAATACAATAGAGACTGTAGATCTACCTGGTCTGTCATAATATAATAGAGACAGTAGATCAAGCTGGTCTGTCAAAATATAATAGAGACAGTAGATCTAGCTGGTCTGTCATAATATAATAGAGACAGTAGATATAGATGGTCTGTCATATTATAATAGAGACAGTAGATCTAGCTGGTCTGTCATAATACAATAGAGACAGTAGATCTAGCTGGTCTGTCATAATATAATAGAGACAGTAGATCTAGCTGGTCTGTCATAATACAATAAGAACAGTAGATCTAGCTGGTCTGTCATAATATAATAGAGACAGTAGATCTTGCTGGTCTGTGATAATATAATAGAGACAGTAGATCTACCTGGTCTGTCATAATATAATAGAGACAGTAGATCAAGCTGGTCTGTCAAAATATAATAGAGACAGTAGATCTAGCTGGTCTGTCATATTATAAGAGAGACAGTAAATCTAGCTGGTATGTCATAATATAATAGAAACAGTAGATCTAGCTGGTATGTCATAATATAATAGAGACAGTAGATCAAGCTGGTCTGTCAAAATATAATAGAGACAGTAGATCTAGCTGGTCTGTCATAATATAATAGAGACAGTAGATCTAGCTGGTCTGTCATAATATAATAGAGACAGTAGATCTACCTGCTCTGTCATAATATAATAGAGACAGTAGATATAGCTGGTCTGTCATAATATAATAGAGACAGTAGAACTAGCTGGTCTGTCATATTATAATAGAGACAGTAGATCTAGCTGGTCTGTCATAATACAATAGAGACAGTAGATATAGCTGGTCTGTCATAATATAATAGAGACAGTAGATCTAGCTGGTCTGTCATAATACAATAAGAACAGTAGATCTAGCTGGTCTGTCATAATAAATAGAGACAGTAGATCTTGCTGGTCTGTGATAATACAATAGAGACTGTAGATCTACCTGGTCTGTCATAATATAATAGAGACAGTAGATCTAGCTGGTCTGTCAAAATATAATAGAGACAGTAGATCTAGCTGGTCTGTCATAAATATAAGAGAGACAGTAAATCTAGCTGGTCTGTCATAATATAATAGAGACAGTAGATCTAGCTGGTCTGTCATAATATAATAGAGACAGTAGATCAAGCTGGTCTGTCAAAATATAATAGAGACAGTAGATCTAGCTGGTCTGTCATAATATAATAGAGACAGTAGATCCAGCTGGTCTGTGATAATACAATAGAGACAGTAGATCTACCTGGTCTGTCATAATATTTTAGAGACAGTAGATCTAGCTGATCTGTCATAATACAATAGAGACAGTAGATCTTGCTGGTCTGTCAAAATATAATAGAGACTGTAGATCTATCTGATCTGTCATAATACAATAGAGACAGTAGATCTACCTGGTCTGTCATAATATAATAGAGACAGTAGATCAAGCCTGTCTGTCAAAATATAACAGACAGTAGATCTAGCTGGTCTGTCATAATACAATAGAGACAGTAGATCTACCTGGTCTGTCATAATATTTTAGAGACAGTAGATCTAGCTGGTATGTCATACAAATAGAGACAGTAGATCAAGCTGGTCTGTCAAAATATAATAGAGACAGTAGTTCTAGCTGGTCTGTCATATTATAATAGAGACAGTAGATCTAGCTGGTCTGTCATAATATAATAGAGACAGTAGATCTAGCTGGTCTGTCATAATACAATAGAGACAGTAGATCTACCTGGTCTGTCATAATATAATAGAGACAGTAGATCTAGCTGATCTGTCATAATACAATAGCGACAGTAGATCTAGCTGGTCTGTCATAATATAATAGAGACAGTAGATCTTGCTGGTCTGTCATAATACAATAGAGACTGTAGATCTACCTGGTCTGTCATAATATAATAGAGACAGTAGATCAAGCTGGTCTGTCAAAATATAATAGAGACAGTAGATCTAGCTGGTCTGTCATAATATAATAGAGACAGTAGATCTAGCTGGTCTGTCATAATATAATAGAGACAATAGATCAAGCCTGTCTGTCAAAATATAACAGACAGTAGATCTAGCTGGTCTGTCATAATATAATAGAGACAGTAGATCTAGCTGGTCTGTCATAATATAATAGAGATAGTAGATCTAGCTGGTCTGTCATAATACAATAGAGACAGTAGATCTACCTGGTCTGTCATAATATAATAGAGACAGTAGATCTAGCTGATCTGTCATAATACAATAGAGACAGTAGATCTAGCTGGTCTGTCATAAAATAATAGAGACAGTAGATCTTGCTGGTCTGTGATAATATAATAGAGACTGTAGATCTAGCTGGTCTGTCATAATATAATAGAGACAGTAGATCAAGCTGGTCTGTCAAAATATAATAGAGACAGTAGATCTAGCTGGTCTGTCATAATATAATAGAGACAGTAGATCTAGCTGGTCTGTCATAATATAATAGAGACAGTAGATCTACCTGCTCTGTCATAATACAATAGAGACAGTAGATCTAGCTGGTCTGTCATAAAATAATAGAGACAGTAGATCTTGCTGGTCTGTCATAATACAATAGAGACTGTAGATCTACCTGGTCTGTCATAATATAATAGAGACAGTAGATCAAGCTGGTCTGTCAAAATATAATAGAGACAGTAGATCTAGCTGGTCTGTCATAATATAATAGAGACAGTAGATCTAGCTGGTCTGTCATATTATAATAGAGACAGTAGATCTAGCTGGTCTGTCATAATACAATAGAGACAGTAGATCTAGCTGGTCTGTCATAATATAATAGAGACAGTAGATCTAGCTGGTCTGTCATAATATAATAAGAACAGTAGATCTAGCTGGTCTGTCATATATAATAGAGACAGTAGATCTTGCTGGTCTGTGATAATACAATAGAGACTGTAGATCTACCTGGTCTGTCATAATATAATAGAGACAGTAGATCAAGCTGGTCTGTCAAAATATAATAGAGACAGTAGATGTAGCTGGTCTGTCATATTATAAGAGAGACAGTAAATCTAGCTGGTATGTCATAATATAATAGAGACAGTAGATCTAGCTGGTATGTCATAATATAATAGAGACAGTAGATCAAGCTGGTCTGTCAAAATATAATAGAGACAGTAGATCTAGCTGGTCTGTCATAATATAATAGAGGCAGTAGATCTAGCTGGTCTGTCATAATATAATAGAGACAGTAGATCTACCTGCTCTGTCATAATATAATAGAGACAGTAGATATAGCTGGTCTGTCATAATATAATAGAGACAGTAGAACTAGCTGGTCTGTCATAATATAATAGAGACAGTAGATCTAGCTGGTCTGTCATAATACAATAGAGACAGTAGATATAGCTGGTCTGTCATAATATAATAGAGACAGTAGATATAGCTGGTCTGTCATAATATAATAGAGACAGTAGAACTAGCTGGTCTGTCATAATATAATAGAGACAGTAGATCTAGCTGGTCTGTCATAATACAATAGAGACAGTAGATATAGCTGGTCTGTCATAATATAATAGAGACAGTAGTTCTAGCTGGTCTGTCATATAATAGAGACAGTAGATCTTGCTGGTCTGTGATAATACAATAGAGACAGTAGATCTACCTGGTCTGTCATAATATAATAGAGACAGTAGATCAAGCTGGTCTGTCAAAATATAATAGAGACAGTAGATGTAGCTGGTCTGTCATATTATAAGAGAGACAGTAAATCTAGCTGGTATGTCATAATATAATAGAGACAGTAGATCTAGCTGGTCTGTCATAATATAATAGAGACAGTAGATCAAGCTGGTCTGTCAAAATATAATAGAGACAGTAGATCTAGCTGGTCTGTCATAATATAATAGAGGCAGTAGATCCAGCTGGTCTGTGATAATACAATAGAGACAGTAGATCTACCTGGTCTGTCATAATATTTTAGAGACAGTAGATCTAGCTGATCTGTCATAATACAATAGAGACAGTAGATCTTGCTGGTCTGTCAAAATATAATAGAGACTGTAGATCTATCTGATCTGTCATAATACAATAGAGACAGTAGATCTACCTGGTCTGTCATAATATAATAGAGACAGTAGATCAAGCCTGTCTGTCAAAATATAACAGACAGTAGATCTAGCTGGTCTGTCATAATACAATAGAGACAGTAGATCTACCTGGTCTGTCATAATATTTTAGAGACAGTAGATCTAGCTGGTGTGTCATACAATAGAGACAATAGATCAAGCTGGTCTGTCAAAACATAACAGAGACAGTAGTTCTAGCTGGTCTGTCATAATATAATAGAGACAGTAGATCTAGCTGGTCTGTCATAATATAATAGAGACAGTAGATCTAGCTGATCTGTCATAATATAATAGAGACAGTAGATCTACCTGGTCTGTCATAATATAATAGAGACAGTAGATCTAGCTGATCTGTCATAATACAATAGAGACAGTAGATCTAGCTGGTCTGTCATAAAATAATAGAGACAGTAGATCTTGCTGGTCTGTGATAATACAATAGAGACTGTAGATCTACCTGGTCTGTCATAATATAATAGAGACAGTAGATCAAGCTGGTCTGTCAAAATATAATAGAGACAGTAGATCTAGCTGGTCTGTCATAATATAATAGAGGCAGTAGATCTAGCTGGTCTGTCATAATATAATAGAGACAATAGATCAAGCCTGTCTGTCAAAATATAACAGACAGTAGATCTAGCTGGTCTGTCATAATATAATAGAGACAGTAGATCTAGCTGGTCTGTCATAATATAATAGAGATAGTAGATCCAGCTGGTCTGTGATAATACAATAGAGACAGTAGATCTACCTGGTCTGTCATAATATAATAGAGACAGTAGATCTAGCTGATCTGTCATAATACAATAGCGACAGTAGATCTAGCTGGTCTGTCATAAAATAATAGAGACAGTAGATCTTGCTGGTCTGTCATAATATAATAGAGACTGTAGATCTACCTGGTCTGTCATAATATAATAGAGACAGTAGATCAAGCTTGTCTGTCAAAATATAATAGAGACAGTAGATCTAGCTGGTCTGTCATAATATAATAGAGGCAGTAGATCTAGCTGGTCTGTCATAATATAATAGAGACAGTAGATCTACCTGGTCTGTCATAATATAATAGAGACAGTAGATATAGCTGGTCTGTCATAATATAATAGAGACAGTAGAACTAGCTGGTCTGTCATATTATAATAGAGACAGTAGATCTAGCTGGTCTGTCATAATACAATAGAGACAGTAGATCTAGCTGGTCTGTCATAATATAATAGAGACAGTAGATCTAGCCTGGTCTGTCATAATACAATAAGAACAGTAGATCTAGCTGGTCTGTCATAATATATAGAGACAGTAGATCAAGCTGGTCTGTCATAATACAATAGAGACAGTAGATCTAGCTGGTCTGTCATAATATAATAGAGACAGTAGATCTGGCTGGTCTGTCATAATACAATAGAGACAGTAGATCTACCTGGTCTGTCATAATATAATAGAGACAGTAGATCAAGCTGGTCTGTCAAAATACAATAGAGACAGTAGATCTACCTGGTCTGTCATAATATAATAGAGACAGTAGATCAAGCTGGTCTGTCATAATATAATAGAGACAGTAGATCAAGCTGGTCTGTCAAAATACAATAGAGACAGTAGATCTACCTGGTCTGTCATAATATAATAGAGACAGTAGATCTAGCTGGTATGTCATAATATAATAGAGACAATAGATCAAGCTGGTCTGTCAAATATAACAGAGACAGTAGTTCTAGCTGGTCTGTCAAAATATATCAGAGACAATAGTTCTAGCTGGTCTGTCAAAATATAACAGAGACAGTAGATCTAGCTGGTCTGTCATAATATAATAGAGACAGTAGATCTACCAGGTCTGTCAAAATATAACAGAGACAGTAGATCTAGCTGGTCTGTCATAATATAATAGAGACAGTAGATCTAGCTGGTCTATCAAATATAACAGAGACAGTAGATCAAGCTGGTCTGTCAAATATAACAGAGACAGTAGATCTAGCTGGTCTGTCATAATATAATAGAGACAGTAGATCTAGCTGGTCTGTCATAATATAATAGAGACAGTAGATCTACCAGGTCTGTCAAAATATAACAGAGACAGTAGATCTAGCTGGTCTGTCATAATATAATAGAGACAGTAGATCTAGCTGGTCTATAAAAGTATAACAGAGACAGTAGATCAAGCTGGTCTGTCAAAATATAATAGAGACAGTAGATCTCGCTGGTCTGTGATAATACAATAGATACAGTAGATCTAGCTGGTCTGTCATAATATTTTAGAGACAGTAGATCTAGCTGGTATGTCATACAATAGAGACAGTAGATCTAGCTGGTCTTTCATAATATAATAGCGACATTTGATCTAGCTGGTCTGTCATAATATAATAGAGACAGTAGATCTACCTGGTCTGTCATAATATAATAGAGACAGTATATCAAGCTGGTCTGTCAAAATATAATAGAGACAGTAGATCTACCTGGTCTGAAATAATATAATAGAGACAGTAGATATAGCTGGTCTGTCATAATATAATAGCGACAGTAGATCGAGCTGGTCTGTCAAAATATAATAGAGACAGTAGATCTAGCTGGTCTGTCATAGTATAATAGAGACAGTAGATCTAGCTGGTCTGTCATAATATTATAGAGACAGTAGATCTAGCTGGTCTGTCATAATATAATAGAGACAGTAAATCTAGCTGGTCTGTCATAATATAATAGAGACAGTAAATCTAGCTGATCTGTCATAATATAATAGAGACAGTAGATCTAGCTGGCATGTCATAATATAATAGAGACAGTAGATCAAGCTGGTCTGTCAAAATATAATAGAGACAGTAGATCTAGCTGGTCTGTCATAATATAATAGAGACAGTAGATCTAGCTGGTCTGTCATAATATAATAGAGACAGTAGATCTACCTGCTCTGTCATAATATAATAGAGACAGTAGATATAGCTGGTCTGTCATAATATAATAGAGACAGTAGAACTAGCTGGTCTGTCATATTATATAATAGAGACAGTAGATCTAGCTGGTCTGTCATAATACAATAGAGACAGTAGATATAGCTGGTCTGTCATAATATAATAGAGACAGTAGATATAGCTGGTCTGTCATAATATAATAGAGACAGTAGAACTAGCTGGTCTGTCATAATTATAATAGAGACAGTAGATCTAGCTGGTCTGTCATAATACAATAGAGACAGTAGATATAGCTGGTCTGTCATAATATAATAGAGACAGTAGTTCTAGCTGGTCTGTCATATAATAGAGACAGTAGATCTTGCTGGTCTGTGATAATACAATAGAGACTGTAGATCTACCTGGTCTGTCATAATATAATAGAGACAGTAGATCAAGCTGGTCTGTCAAATATAATAGAGACAGTAGATGTAGCTGGTCTGTCATATTATAAGAGAGACAGTAAATCTAGCTGGTATGTCATAATATAATAGAGACAGTAGATCTAGCTGGTATGTCATAATATAATAGAGACAGTAGATCAAGCTGGTCTGTCAAAATATAATAGAGACAGTAGATCTAGCTGGTCTGTCATAATATAATAGAGACAGTAGATCCAGCTGGTCTGTGATAATACAATAGAGACAGTAGATCTACCTGGTCTGTCATAATATTTTAGAGACAGTAGATCTAGCTGATCTGTCATAATACAATAGAGACAGTAGATCTTGCTGGTCTGTCAAAATATAATAGAGACTGTAGATCTATCTGATCTGTCATAATACAATAGAGACAGTAGATCTGCCTGGTCTGTCATAATATAATAGAGACAGTAGATCAAGCCTGGTCTGTCAAAATATAACAGACAGTAGATCTAGCTGGTCTGTCATAATACAATAGAGACAGTAGATCTACCTGGTCTGTCATAATATTTTAGAGACAGTAGATCTAGCTGGTGTGTCATACAATAGAGACAATAGATCAAGCTGGTCTGTCAAAACATAACAGAGACAGTAGTTCTAGCTGGTCTGTCATATTATAATAGAGACAGTAGATCTAGCTGGTCTGTCATAATATAATAGAGACAGTAGATCTAGCTGATCTGTCATAATACAATAGAGACAGTAGATCTACCTGGTCTGTCATAATATAATAGAGACAGTAGATCTAGCTGATCTGTCATAATACAATAGAGACAGTAGATCTAGCTGGTCTGTCATAAAATAATAGAGACAGTAGATCTTGCTGGTCTGTGATAATACAATAGAGACTGTAGATCTACCTGGTCTGTCATAATATAATAGAGACAGTAGATCAAGCTGGTCTGTCAAAATATAATAGAGACAGTAGATCTAGCTGGTCTGTCATAATATAATAGAGGCAGTAGATCTAGCTGGTCTGTCATAATATAATAGAGACAATAGATCAAGCCTGTCTGTCAAAATATAACAGACAGTAGATCTAGCTGGTCTGTCATAATATAATAGAGACAGTAGATCTAGCTGGTCTGTCATAATATAATAGAGATAGTAGATCCAGCTGGTCTGTGATAATACAATAGAGACAGTAGATCTACCTGGTCTGTCATAATATAATAGAGACAGTAGATCTAGCTGATCTGTCATAATACAATAGCGACAGTAGATCTAGCTGGTCTGTCATAAAATAATAGAGACAGTAGATCTTGCTGGTCTGTGATAATACAATAGAGACTGTAGATCTACCTGGTCTGTCATAATATAATAGAGACAGTAGATCAAGCTTGTCTGTCAAAATATAATAGAGACAGTAGATCTAGCTGGTCTGTCATAATATAATAGAGGCAGTAGATCTAGCTGGTCTGTCATAATATAATAGAGACAGTAGATCTACCTGCTCTGTCATAATATAATAGAGACAGTAGATATAGCTGGTCTGTCATAATATAATAGAGACAGTAGAACTAGCTGGTCTGTCATATTATAATAGAGACAGTAGATCTAGCTGGTCTGTCATAATACAATAGAGACAGTAGATCTAAGCTGGTCTGTCATAATATAATAGAGACAGTAGATCTAGCTGGTCTGTCATAATACAATAAGAACAGTAGATCTAGCTGGTCTGTCATATTATAGAGACAGTAGATCAAGCTGGTCTGTCATAATACAATAGAGACAGTAGATCTAGCTGGTCTGTCATAATATAATAGAGACAGTAGATCTGGCTGGTCTGTCATAATACAATAGAGACAGTAGATCTACCTGGTCTGTCATAATATAATAGAGACAGTAGATCAAGCTGGTCTGTCAAAATACAATAGAGACAGTAGATCTACCTGGTCTGTCATAATATAATAGAGACAGTAGATCAAGCTGGTCTGTCATAATATAATAGAGACAGTAGATCAAGCTGGTCTGTCAAAATACAATAGAGACAGTAGATCTACCTGGTCTGTCATAATATAATAGAGACAGTAGATCTAGCTGGTATGTCATAATATAATAGAGACAATAGATCAAGCTGGTCTGTCAAAATATAACAGAGACAGTAGTTCTAGCTGGTCTGTCAAAATATATCAGAGACAATAGTTCTAGCTGGTCTGTCAAAATATAACAGAGACAGTAGATCTAGCTGGTCTGTCATAATATAATAGAGACAGTAGATCTACCAGGTCTGTCAAAATATAACAGAGACAGTAGATCTAGCTGGTCTGTCATAATATAATAGAGACAGTAGATCTAGCTGGTCTATCAAAGTATAACAGAGACAGTAGATCAAGCTGGTCTGTCAAAATATAACAGAGACAGTAGATCTAGCTGGTCTGTCATAATATAATAGAGACAGTAGATCTAGCTGGTCTGTCATAATATAATAGAGACAGTAGATCTACCAGGTCTGTCAAAATATAACAGAGACAGTAGATCTAGCTGGTCTGTCATAATATAATAGAGACAGTAGATCTAGCTGGTCTATAAAAGTATAACAGAGACAGTAGATCAAGCTGGTCTGTCAAAATATAATAGAGACAGTAGATCCAGCTGGTCTGTGATAATACAATAGATACAGTAGATCTAGCTGGTCTGTCATAATATTTTAGAGACAGTAGATCTAGCTGGTATGTCATACAATAGAGACAGTAGATCTAGCTGGTCTTTCATAATATAATAGCGACATTTGATCTAGCTGGTCTGTCATAATATAATAGAGACAGTAGATCTACCTGGTCTGTCATAATATAATAGAGACAGTAGATCAAGCTGGTCTGTCAAAATATAATAGAGACAGTAGATCTACCTGGTCTGAAATAATATAATAGAGACAGTAGATATAGCTGGTCTGTCATAATATAATAGAGACAGTAGATCAAGCTGGTCTGTCAAAATATAACAGAGACAGTAGTTCTAGCTGGTCTGTCATAATATAATAGAGACAGTAGATCCAGCTGGTCTGTCATAATACAAATAGAGACAGTAGATCTACCTGGTCTGTCATAATATTTTAGAGACAGTAGATCTAGCTGATCTGTCATAATACAATAGACAGTAGATATTGCTGGTCTGTC
>NW_026285725.1:0-5023 GCF_023373465.1 Oncorhynchus keta | reverse complement strand
AATTCACATCATCGAGTACCGGCTAACACTGGGCGTCCATGGATATTGAAAAGTAGTTTAAATTTGGTCAGTCCACGTTGGCCGTTATGTTAATTTTTTTTATATTTTTTATTTCACCTTTATTTAACCAGGTAGGCTAGTTGGAGAACAAAGTTCTCATTTGCAACTGCGACCTGGCCAAGATAAAGCATAGCAGTGTGAACAGACAACACAGAATTACACATGGAGTAAACAATTAGCAAGTCAATAACACAGTAGAAAAAATGGGCAGTCTATATACAATGTGCAAAAGGCATGAGGAGGTAGCGAATAATACAATTTTGCAGATAAATGATCAGATGGGCATGTACAGGTAGAGATATTGGTGTGCAAAAGAGCAGAAAAGTAAATAAATAAAAACAGTATAAAAACAGTATGGAATGAGGTAGGTGAAAAAGGGTGAGCTATTTACCTATAGACTATGTACAGCTGCAGCGATCGGTTAGCTGCTCGGATAGCTGATGTTTGAAGTTGGTGAGGGAGATAAAAGTCTCCAACTTCAGCGATTTTTGCAATCTGCTCCAGTCACAGGCAGCAGAGTACTGGAAAACGAAAGGCGGCCAAATGAGGTGTTGGCTTTAGGGATGATCAGTGAGATACACCTGCTGGAGCGCGTGCTACGGATGGGTGTTGCCATCGTGACCAGTGAACTGAGATAAGGCGGAGCTTTACCTAGCATGGACTTGTAAATGACCTGAGCCAGTGGGTCTGGCGACGAATATGTAGTGAGGGCCAGCCGACTAGAGCATACAAGTCGCAGTGGTGGGTGGTATAAGGTGCTTTAGTGACAAAACGGATGGCACTGTGATAGACTGCATCCAGTTTGCTGAGTAGAGTGTTGAAGCCATTTTGTAGATGACATCAGCCAAGTCGAGGATCGGTAGGATAGTCAGTTTTACTAGGTAAGCTTGGCAGCGTGAGTGAAGGAGGCTTTGTTGGAATAGAAAGCCGACTCTGGATTTGATTTTTGATTGGAGATGTTTGATGTGAGTCTGGAAGGAGAGTTTGCAGTCTAGCCAGACACCTAGGGTACTTATAGATGTCCACATATTCAAGGTTGGAACCATCCAGGGTGGTGATGCTAGTCGGGCATGCGGGTGCAGGCAGCGATCGGTTGAAAAGCATGCATTTGGTTTTACTCGCTTAAGAGCAGTTAGAGGCCACGGAAGGAGTGCTGTATGGCATTGAAGCTCGTTTGAGGTTTGATAGCACAGTGTCCAATGACGGGGCCGAAAAGTATAGAATGGTGTCGCCTGCGAGAGGTGGATCAGGGAATCGCCCGCAGCAAGAGCAACATCATTGATATATACAGAGAAAAGAGTCGGCCGAGAATTGAACCCTGTGGCACCCCATAGAGACTGCCAGAGGACCGGACAGCATGCCTCTGATTTGACACACTGAACTCTGTCTGCAAAGTAATTGGTGAACCAGGCAAGGCAGTCATCCGAAAACCGAGGCTGTTGAGTCTGCCGATAAGAATTTGGTGATTGACAGAGTCGAAAGCCTTACGAGGTCGATGAAGACGGCTGCACAGTACTGTCTTTTTATCGATGGCGGTTATGATATCCTTTAGTACCTTGAGGTGGCTGAGGTGCACCCTGACCGGCTCGGAAACCAGATTGCACAGCGGAGAAGGTACGGGGGGATTCGAGATGGTCAGTGACCTGTTTGTTGACTTGGCTTTCTCAAGACCTTAGATAGGCAGGGCAGGATGGATATAGGTCTATAGCAGTTTGGGTCCAGGGTGTCTCCCTCCCTTTGAAGAGGGGGATGACTGCGGCAGCTTTCCAATCCTTGGGGATCTCAGACGATATGAAAGAGAGGTTGAACAGGCTGGTAATAGGGGTTGCGGCAATGGCGGCAGATAGTTTCAGAAATAGTTGGTCCAGATTGTCAAGCCCAGCTGATTTGTACGGTCCAGGTTTTGCAGCTCTTTCAGAACATCTGCTATCTGGATTTGGGTAAAGGAGAACCTGGAGAGGCTTGGGTGAGGAACTACGGGGGGGCGGAGCTGTTGGCCGAGGTTGGAGTAGCCAGGCGGAAGGCATGGCCAGCCGTTGAGAAGTGCTTATTGAAGTTTTCGATAATCATGGATTTATCGGTGGAGACCGTGTTTCCTAGCCTCAGTGCAGTGGGCAGCTGGGAGGAGGTGCTCTTGTTCTCCATGGACTTCACAGTGTCCCAGAACTTTTTGGAGTTGGAGCTACAGGATGCAAACTTTGCCTGAAGAAGCTGGCCTTAGCTTTCCTGACTGACTGCGTGTGGTTGGTTCCTGACTTCCCTGAACAGTTGCATATCACGGGGCTATTCGATGCTATTGCAGTCCGCCACAGGATGTTTTTGTGCTGGTCGAGGGCAGTCAGGTCTGGAGGAACCAAGGGCTGTATCTGTTCTTGGTTCTGCATTTTTTGAACGGAGCATGCTTATCCAAAATGGTGAGGAAGTTACTTTTAAAGAATGACCAGGCATCCTCAACTGACGGGATGAGGTCAATGTCCTTCCAGGATACACGGGCCAGGTCGATTAGAAAGGCCTGCTCACAGAAGTGTTTTAGGGAGCGTTTGACAGTGATGAGGGGTGGTCGTTTGACTGACCCGTGGCGGATACAGGCGATGAGGCAGTGATCGCTGAGATCCTGGTTGAAGACAGCGGAGGTATATTTGGAGGGCCAGTTGGTCAGGATGACGTCTATGAGGGTGCCCTTGTTTACAGAGTTAGGGTTGTACCTGGTGGGTTCTTGATGATTTGCGTGAGATTGAGGGCATCTAGCTTAGATTGTAGGACTGCCGGGGTGTTAAGCATATCCCAGTTTAGGTCACCTAACAGAACAAACTCTGAAGCTAGATGGGGGCGATCAATTCACAAATGGTGTCCAGGGCACAGCTGGGAGCTGACGGGGGTCGGTAGCAGGCGGCAACAGTGAGAGACTTGTTTCTGGAGAGAGTAATTTTCAAAATTAGTAGTTCAAACTGTTTGGGTATGGACCTGGAAAGTATGACATTACTTTTGCAGGCCATCTCTGCAGTAGACTGCGACTCCGCCCCTTTGGCAGTTCTATCTTGACGGAAGATGTTATAGTTGGGTATGGAAATCTCTGAATTTTTGGTGGCCTTCCTGAGCCAGGATTCAGACACGGCAAGGACATCAGGGTTAGCAGAGTGTGCTAAAGCAGTGAGTAAAACAAACTTAGGGAGGAGGCTTCTGATGTTGACATGCATAAAACCAAGACTTTTTCGATCACAGAAGTCAACAAATGAGGGTACCTGGGGACATGCAGGGCCTGGGTTTACCTCCACATCACCCGCTGAACAGAGAAGGAGTAGTATGAGGGTGCGGCTAAAGGCTATCAAAAACTGGTCGCCTAGAGCTGCTAGGGGGCAGAGGATAAGAGGAGCAGGTTTCTGGGCATGGTAGAATATATTCAGGGCATAATGCGAGACAGGGGTAAGGTGGGGTGCGGGTACAGCTGGAGGTAAGCCCAGGCACTGGGTGATGATGAGAGAGGTTGTATCTCTGACATGCTGGTTGTAATGGGTGAGGTCACCGCATGTGTGGGGGGTGGGACAAAGGAGGTAACAGGGGTATGCAGAGTGGATCTAGGGGCTCCATTGTGAACTAAAACAATGATAACTAACCTGAACAACAGTATACAAGGCATATTGACATTTGGGAGAGACATACAGCGAGGCATACAGTAATCACAGGTGTTGAATTGGGAAAGCTAGCTAAAAACAGTAGGCGAGGCTAACCAGCTAGCACAACAAACAGCAGGTAAAATGGCGTTGACTAGGCAACTGGGCCGATAGATAAAACAAACAAGCAGAATGGAGTACCGTGATTAATGGACAGTCCAGCGTGCGTCAGCTATGTAGCCAAGAGATCAGTGTCCAGGGGCAGCGGTGGATGGGCAGGAAGCTGGGCTGGCGAGTGTTATCCAGGTTTTTAAAAAACTAACAATGACTAAATAGCTTGTAGCTAGTTAGCTGGTTAGCCTGGAGGTTCTGAGTGTGTCATAAAATAAAATTAAAATTAAAGGTGATAGCGATTCCGTATCACAGTGGGTGAGGCAGGTTTCGGAAGGTATAAACAAAATAAAAATCAAAGAGAGATAGAAAGTAAATGGGTTCAGAGTGTTTGGAATGCAGTGAGCCAGATGGTTAGCAGGCCTGTGCCAACAAGCTAACAGTTCGTAGTGCCGGGCTAGACAAGCTAGCCGTTAGCAAAATTTAATTAGCAAGCAGGAGATAGCGAGGGCTAGAGAGCTAACCTTTGGGGGACGTCGGGGGGTGAGTCTGTTTATTCCTCTTCTGCGGTGACATCGACAGACCGGTCGTGGGCCCGGGTAATTGTAGCCCAGGAGTATGCTACAGGAGCTCTAGTGCGCTGGGTGAGCTGGAGATACAGCGTTTCAGAAAGCTCGGGGCCTTGGCCAGCAGATGGATCTTTGGCGATGTCGCAACGAAAAAGCCTGTTGAAACCACCTCGGACGATTATGTCGGGCGGACCAGTCGATGGATCGAAGGGGCCCGTGTCGGCAGTAAAGGGTCCAGGCCAATTGGCAAAAGAGGTATTGTTGGGCCTCTTCGGTCGGGAGATGGGCTTAGCTCAAGGCTAACTGTAGCTTGTTTTGGGACAGAGACGTCTTAAGGGAGTAGCCACTCGGATTGCAGCTAGAAGAAGCGATGATCCGGTGTAAAGGTTCAGAGCTTGCGAACTGGAGATGTGGTAGAGAAAGAGCAGTCTGATATGCTCTGGGTTGATGTCCGCTGGTGTCCTAGTTAGCTTTGAAGACCGCTAGCAATGGCTAACTGAGTACGAGCTAGTAGCTAGTTAGCTGGCTAGCTTCTGATGGTGGTTCCGGTTCTAAAGTAAAGTATAGAAAAAGCAGATCCGTACCACATTGGGTGATGCGGGTTGCAGGAGAGTATATTCAGCTCTAGTTTGAAAGTGAGATTAAAATATGTACGAAATATATACAGAAAAA
>NW_026285724.1:0-2686 GCF_023373465.1 Oncorhynchus keta | reverse complement strand
CGGCCCGAGAATTGAACCCTGTGGCACCCCCATAGAGACTGCCAGAGGACCGGACAGCATGCCCTCCGATTTGACACACTGAACTCTGTCTGCAAAGTAATTGGTGAACCAGGCAAGGCAGTCATCCGAAAAACCGAGGCTGTTGAGTCTGCCGATAAGAATATGGTGATTGACAGAGTCGAAAGCCTTGGCGAGGTCGATGAAGACAGCTGCACAGTACTGTCTTTTATCTCTCAGCCAATCATCAGTCATTTGTGTAAATGCTGTGCTTGTTCAGTGTCCTTTCCTTATAAGCATGCTGCAATTCTGTTGTCAATTTGTTTACTGTGAAATAGCATTGTATCTGGTCAAACACAATGTTTTTCCAGAAGGTTACTAAGGGTTGGTAACAGGTTGATTGGTCGGCTTTTTGAGCCAGTAAAGGGGGCTTTACTATTCTTGGGTAGCGGAATGATTTTAGCTTCCCTCCAGGCCTGAGGGCACACG
This sequence comes from Oncorhynchus keta, assembly GCF_023373465.1. Classification (NCBI taxonomy): domain Eukaryota; kingdom Metazoa; phylum Chordata; class Actinopteri; order Salmoniformes; family Salmonidae; genus Oncorhynchus; species Oncorhynchus keta. Next base: position 2,200 of record NW_026285724.1, on the reverse strand, counting down.
CTCTCCATTAGGCTTAAAATGAAGATGTGGCAAATAGGAGTGGCAATATAGTCTGCTATTATCCTCAGTAATTTTCCATCCAGATTGTCAGACCCCAGTGGATTGTCACTGTTGATAGACAACAATAATTTATCCTCTTCCACACTGACTTTACGGAATTCAAAAGTACAATTCTTGTCTTTCATAATTTGACCAGATATACTTGAATGTGTAGTGTCAGTGTGTAAGGGATTTCCTCCTCTTCTTCTGAAGAGGAGAGGCGAAAAGGATCAGAGGACCAATATGCGGCGTGGTAAGTGTCCATGGTTCTTTTAATACGTAAATGTACACATAAACAACTGAATACAAAAATAAGAAACGTGAAAACCCCAAACAGTCCTATCTGGTGCAAACACAGAGACAGGAACAATCACCCACAAACACACAGTGAAACCCAGGCTACCTAAGTATGATTCTCAATCAGAGACAACTAATGACACCTGCCTCTGATTGAGAACCATACTAGGCCGAAACATAGAAATACCCAAATCATAGAAAAACAAACATAGACTGCCCACCCCAACTCACGCCCTGACCATACTAAATAATGAAAAAACAAAGGAAATAAAGGTCAGAGCGTGACACAGTGTTTGTTGCTGGCATGTCATCCCTTAGTTTGCTTATCTTGCCAATGAAAATTAATTCAAGTAGTTTGCAATATCAGTGGGCTTTGTGATGAATCTGATTCAATGAATGAAGTAGCCGAGTTGGTATTTTGTCCCAAAACTTAATTTAAGGTGCCCCAAAGCTTTTTACTATCATTCTTTATATAATTTATATTTTGTTCATAGTGTAGTTTATTTTTATTTTGTTTATTCACATCCTTTCTTAATATGCAGTACATTAACCAATCAGTTGGGCTGCCAGACTTAATTGCCATACCTTTTGCCTCATCCATCTCAACCATACAATTCCTCATCAAATCCAAGGGAATTTAACAGTTTTTACAGTCATTTTCTTAATGGGTGCGTGCTTATTAGTTACTGGAATAAGGAGTTTCATAAATGTGTCAAGTGCAGTGTCTGGTTGCTCCTCATTACACACCATAGACCAGTAAATATTCTTTATAACATATGAATCACTACAAAACTTATTGTATGACCTTTTATACACTATATTAGGCCCATCCTTTGGAACTTTGGTTTTCCTAGATATGGCTATTTTATTGTGATCACTACATCCTATAGATTTGGACACTGCTTTAAAGCAAATATCTGCAGCTTTAGTAAAGATGTGATCAATACATGTTGATGATTTAATTCCTGTGCTGTTTGTAACTACCCTGGTAGGTTGACTGACAACCTGTTGCAGGCACTGGTTACAGTTTGGAGTTTTTTCCTGAGTGCGTAGCTTGATGATAACCAGTCAATATCTAAATCACCCAGAAATTATACTTCTCTGTTGATATCACATACATTATCAAGTATTTCACACATATTATCCAGATTCTGACTGTTAGCACTTGGTGGTCTATAACAGCGTCCCACAAGAATGGGCTTTAGGTGAACCTGTAGCCATATTACTTCAACAGTATTTAACATTAGATCATCTCTAAGCTTTACAGGAATGTGGTTCTGAATGTGGAACGCAACACCACCTCCATTGGCATTTCTGTCTTTTCGGTAGATGTTATAACCATGTATTGCTACCACTGTATCATCAAAGGTATCATCTAAGTGAGTTTCAGAGATAGTCAGAATATGAATGTCATCTGTTACAAGCAAGTTGTTGACTTCATGGACCTTGTTTATTAGGCTACATATGTTAATATGGGCTATTTTTAGCACTTTTCTGGGTTGCTTGATTGTTTTTAATGCTTTACTAGGAAGCTTATCGGAGGTAGACTTACTCATGTTATTTACATTGGAGCTGATCGTGCAGGGTGAGCTGCATAAAGTGGTCTTCCTGCTATTGCACACCGCCTCAGTGCTAACAATGTAACTCTGGTTTATAGGCTCATGATTACTGCTTACAATAGCTGTAGGATAAACAGATGTATTCAGTGCAATTAGGGGACATAAATGAAATGACTTACGTTGTGTTTGCCAATGCCACTAAGATCATGTACATTTAATGCAGCCTTATGACAACTCATTGTCACAATGGTAGGGATTAACTGAGCTAGTCTTGGATCATTTACCAGTCATTGTTTCAACGCAGC
>NW_026285723.1:0-7600 GCF_023373465.1 Oncorhynchus keta | reverse complement strand
TTTCTCTCATTGTAATTCATAGAAGACCAACATTGAAGTGTTCCATTTTCAACCTGACTAAAGAAAATAATAGTGTTAAACTTTTCAGATTTTTTAAAAGTTTTGCCTTTCCCACAAAAGGCTGGCGTGATTGAAGAGAATAAACTTGAAAGTCCAGCCTCTGAGTCACCAAAAACTGCTGCTTTCAGACAAGAAAGAAGCAAACTAACGCAACTGTGGAACCAGACACACTGGACAAAGAAGAAGAAAGGAGAGAGGAGTTTTATAGACCGAATACACATCATGTTATATTGATTAGTGATTAATACACATCATGGTTATATTGATTAGTGATTAATACACATCATGGTTATATTGATTAGTGATTAATACACATCATGGTTATATTGATTAGTGATTAATACACATCATGGTTATATTGATTAGTGATTAATACACATCATGTTGTATTGATTAGTGATTAATACACATCATGGTTATATTGATTAGTGATTAATACATCATGTTATATTGATTAGTGATTAATACACATCATGGTTATATTGATTAGTGATTAATACACATCATGGTTATATTGATTAGTGATTAATACACATCATGGTTATATTGATTAGTGATTAATACACATCATGTTATATTGATTAGTGATTAATACACATCATGGTTATATTGATTAGTGATTAATACACATCATGGTTATATTGATTAGTGATTAATACACATCATGGTTATATTGATTAGTGATTAATACATCATGGTTATATTGATTAGTGATTAACACATCATGGTTATATTGATTAGTGATTAATACATCATGGTTATATTGATTAGTGATTAACACATCATGGTTATATTGATTAGTGATTAATACACAGCATGTTGTATTGATTAGTGATTAATACACATCATGGTTGTATTGATTATTGATTAATACACATCATGTTATATTGATTAGTGATTAATACACATCATGTTTATATTGATTAGTGATTAATACACATCATGTTATATTGATTAGTGATTAATACATCATGTTGTATTGATTAGTGATTAATACATCATGTTATATTGATTAGTGATTAATACACATCATGGTTATATTGATTAGTGATTAATACACATCATGTTGTATTGATTAGTGATTAATACACATCATGTTATATTGATTAGTGATTAATACATAATGTTGTATTGATTAGTGATTAATACACATCATGGTATATTGATTAGTGATTAATACACATCATGGTTATATTGATTAGTGATTAATACATCATCTTATATTGATTAGTGATTAATACACATCATGTTATATTGATTAGTGATTAATACACATCATGTTATATTGATTAGTGATTAATACATCATCTTATATTGATTAGTGATTAATACATCATGTTTTATTGATTAGTGATTAATACATCATCTTATATTGATTAGTGATTAATACACATCATGGTATATTGATTAGTGATTAATACACATCATGTTGTATTGATTAGTGATTAATACACATCATGGTATATTGATTAGTGATTAATACACATCATGGTATATTAATTAGTGATTAATACACATCATGGTATATTGATTACTGATTAATACACATCATGGTTATATTGATTACTGATTAATACACATCATGGTATATTGATTAGTGATTAATACACATCATGGTTATATTGATTACTGATTAATACACATCAAGGTATATTGATTAGTGATTAATACATCATATTATATTGATTAGTGATTAATACACATCATGGTATATTGATTAGTGATTAATACACATCATGGTTATATTGATTACTGATTAATACACATCATGGTATATTGATTAGTGATTAATACACATCATGTTGTATTGATTAGTGATTAATACATCATGTTATATTGATTAGTGATTAATACACATCATGGTTATATTGATTAGTGATTAATACACATAATCTTATATTGATTAGTGATTAATACATCATGTTATATTGATTAGTGATTAATACACATCATGGTATATTGATTAGTGATTAATACACATAATCTTATATTGATTAGTGATTAATACACATCATGGTTATATTGATTACGGATTAATACATCATCTTATATTGATTACTGATTAATACACATCATGGTTATATTGATTAGTGATTAATACACATCATGGTTATATTGATTAGTGATTAATACATCATGTTGTATTGATTAGTGATTAATACACATCATGTTATATTGATTAGTGATTAATACACATCATGGTATATTGATTAGTGATTAATACACATCATGGTATATTGATTAGTGATTAATACACATCATGGTATATTGATTAGTGATTAATACACATCATGGTTATATTGATTAGTGATTAATACATCATGGTATATTGATTAGTGATTAATACATCATGGTTATATTGATTAGTGATTAATACACATCATGGTTATATTGATTAGTGATTAATACACATCATCTTATATTGATTACTGATTAATACATCATGTTGTATTGATTAGTGATTAATACATCATGTTGTATTGATTAGTGATTAATACATCATGTTATATTGATTAGTGATTAATACACATCATGTTATATTGATTAGTGATTAATACACATCATGGTTATATTGATTAGTGATTAATACATCATATTATATTGATTAGTGATTAATACACATCATGTTATATTGATTAGTGATTAATACACATCATGGTTATATTGATTAGTGATTAATACACATCATGTTATATTGATTAGTGATTAATACACATCATGGTTATATTGATTAGTGATTAATACACATCATGGTTATATTGATTAGTGATTAATACACATCATGTTGTATTGATTAGTGATTAATACACATCATGGTTGTATTGATTAGTGATTAATACATCATGTTATATTGATTAGTGATTAATACACATCATGGTTATATTGATTAGTGATTAATACACATCATGTTGTATTGATTAGTGATTAATACACATCATGTTGTATTGATTAGTGATTAATACACATCATGGTTGTATTGATTAGTGATTAATACATCATGTTATATTGATTAGTGATTAATACACATCATGGTTATATTGATTAGTGATTAATACACATCATGTTGTATCGATTAGTGATTAATACACATCATGGTATATTGATTAGTGATTAATACACATCATGTTATATTGATTAGTGATTAATACATCATGTTATATTGATTAGTGATTAATACACATCATGGTTATATTGATTAGTGATTAATACATCATGGTTATATTGATTAGTGATTAATACACATCATGGTTATATTGATTAGTGATTAATACACATCATTATATTGATTAGTGATTAATACACATCATGTTGTATTGATTAGTGATTAATACACATCATGGTTATATTGATTAGTGATTAATACACATCATGTTATATTGATTAGTGATTAATACACATCATGTTGTATATGATTAGTGATTAATACACATCATGGTATATTGATTAGTGATTAATACACATCATGGTATATTGATTAGTGATTAATACATCATGTTAACTTTCTGTCCAAAAATGATGCAGAAAAATTAATCCATGCTTTTGTCACTTCTAGGTTAGACTACTGCAATGCTCTATTTTCCGGCTACCCGGATATAACACTAAATAAACTTCAGTTAGTTCTAAATGACGGCTGCTAGAATCTGACTAGAACCAAAAATTTGATCATATTACTCCAGTGCTAGCCTCTCTACACTGGCTTCCTGTCAAAGCAAGGGCTGATTTCAGGTTTACTGCTAACTCTACAAAGCATTACATGGGCTTGCAGGAGCATCCTGATTTGGTCCTGCCGTACAAGGAGTCCTACACGGTAGCCTGGGACGGTCACAAGGCTCAGGCCTCCTAATTGTCCCTAGAAAGAAGCAAACAGCTGGAGGCAGGGCTTTCTCCTATAGAGCTCCATTTTAGGAACGGTCTGCCTACCCATGTCAGAGACATAAACTCGGTCTCAACCTTTAAGTCTTTACTGAAGACTCATCTCTTCAGTGGGTCATATGATTGACAGTCTGGCCCAGGAGTGGAAGGTGAACGGAAAGGCTCTGGAGCAAGGATATAACCCTTGCTGTCTTGCCTGGCCGGTTCCCCTCTTTCCACTGGGATTCTCTGCCTCTAACCCTGTTACGGGGCTGAGTCACTGGCTTGCTGGGGCTCTCTCGTGCCGTCCCTGGGGGGGTGCGTCACCTGGGTGGGTTGATTCACTGTTGTGGTCACCTGTCTGGGTTGCCCCCTTAGGTTGTACCGTGGCGGAGATCTTTGTGGGCTAATACATCATGGCCTTGTCTCAGGATGGTAAGTTGGTGGTTGAAGATATCCTCTAGTGGTGTGGGGATGTGCTTTGGCAAAGTGGGTGGGGTTATATCCTTCCTGTTTATTGATTGTCCGGGGGGTGTCCTCGGATGGGGCCATTAGTGATTCCTGACCCCTCCTGTCTCAGCCTCCAGTGATTTATGCACAGTAGTTTATGTGTCGGGGGGCTAGGGTCAGTTTGTTATATCTGGAGTACTTCTCCTGTCCTATTCGGTGTCCTGTGTGAATCTAAGTGTGCGTATATCTAATTCTCTCCTTCTCTCTTTCTTTCTCTCTCTCGGAGGACCTGAGCCCTAGGACCATGTCCCAGGATTACCTGACATGAGGACTCCTTGCTGTCCCCAGTCCACCTGGCCATGCTCCTGCTCCAGTTTCAACTGACCTGAGCCCTAGGTTATATTGCCCCAGGACTACCTGACATGAAGGCTCCTTGCTGTCCCCAGTCCACCTGACTTGCTGCTGATCCAGTTTCAACTGTTCTGCCTTATTATTATTCGACCATGCTGGTCATTTATGAACATTTGAACATCTTGGTCATGTTCTGTTATAATCTCTACCCGGCACAGCCAGAATAGGACTGGCCACCCCACATAGCCCGGTTCCTCTCTAGGTTTCTTCCTAGGTTTAATACCTTTCTAGGGAGTTTTCCTAGCCACCGTGCTTTTACACCTGCATTGTTTGCTGTTTGGGGTTTTAGGCTGGGTTTCTGTACAGCACTTTGAGATATCAGCTGATGTACGAAGGGCTATATAAATAAATTTGATTTGATTTGATTTGATGTTATATTGATTAGTGATTAATACACATCATGTTATATTGATTAGTGATTAATACACATCATGGTATATTGATTAGTGATTAATACACATCATGGTATATTGATTAGTGATTAATACACATCATGTTATATTGATTAGTGATTAATACACATCATGTTATATTGATTAGTGATTAATACATCATGGTTATATTGATTAGTGATTAATACACATCATGTTATATTGATTAGTGATTAATACATCATGTTATATTGATTAGTGATTAATACACATCATGGTTATATTGATTAGTGATTAATACATCATGGTTATATTGATTGATGATTAATACACATCATGGTTATATTGATTAGTGATTAATACACATCATGGTATATTGATCAGTGATTAATACACATCATGTTGTATTGATTAGTGATTAATACACATCATGGTATATTGATTAGTGATTAATACATCATGGTTATATTGATTAGTGATTAATACACATCATGGTTATATTGATTAGTGATTAATACACATCATGGTATATTGATTGTGATTAATACACATCATGTTGTATTGATTAGTGATTAATACACATCATGGTTATATTGATTAGTGATTAATACATCATGGTTATATTGATTAGTGATTAATACACATCATGGTTATATTGATTAGTGATTAATACACATCATGGTATATTGATTAGTGATTAATACACATCATGTTGTATTGATTAGTGATTATACACATCATGTTATATTGATTAGTGATTAATACATCATGTTATATTGATTAGTGATTAATACACATCATGGTTATATTAATTAGTGATTAATACATCATGGTTATATTGATTAGTGATTAATACACATCATGGTTATATTGATTAGTGATTAATACACATCATGGTATATTGATTAGTGATTAATACACATCATGTTGTATTGATTAGTGATTAATACACATCATGGTTATATTGATTAGTGATTAATACACATCATGGTATATTGATTAGTGATTAATACATCATGTTATATTGATTAGTGATTAATACATCATGTTGTATTGATTAGTGATTAATACACATCACGGTATATTGATTAGTGATTAACACATCATCTTATATTGATTAGTGATTAATACACATCATGGTTATATTGATTAGTGATTAATACACATCATGTTGTATTGATTAGTGATTAATACACATCATGTTGTATTGATTAGTGATTAATACACATCATGGTTGTATTGATTAGTGATTAATACATCATGTTATATTGATTAGTGATTAATACACATCATGGTTATATTGATTAGTGATTAATACACATCATGTTGTATTGATTAGTGATTAATACACATCATGGTATATTGATTAGTGATTAATACATCATGTTGTATTGATTAGTGATTAATACACATCACGGTATATTGATTAGTGATTAACACATCATCTTATATTGATTAGTGATTAATACATCATCATGGTTATATTGATTAGTGATTAATACACATCATGTTATATTGATTAGTGATTAATACACATCATGTTGTATTGATTAGTGATTAATACATCATCTATATTGATTAGTGATTAATACATCATGTTGGTATTGATTAGTGATGAAGACATCATCTTATATTGGATTAGTGATTTAATACATCCTGGTATATTGATTAGTGATACACATTACTAAAGTTGTATTGATTAGTGATTAATACACATCATGGTATATAATATTTAGTGATTACTACACATCATGGTATATTGATTAGCATTACACACACATCATGGTATATTGATTACTGATTAATACATCATGGTTATATTGATTACTATTTAATATTATCATGGTATATTGATTAGTGATTAATACAATATCATGGTTAGATGATTACTGATTAATACACATCAAGGTATATTGATTAGTGATTAAATATATCTTATATTGATTAGCGATTGCATATCATGGTATATTGATTAGTGATTAATACACATCATGGTTATATTGATTAGTGATTAATACACATCATGGTATATTGATTAGTGATTAATACACATCATGGTATATTGATTAGTGATTAATACACATCATGTTATATTGATTAGTGATTAATACACATCATGGTTATATTGATTAGTGATTAATACATCATCTTATATTGATTAGTGATTAATACACATCATGGTTATATTGATTAGTGATTAATACATAATCTTATATTGATTAGTGATTAATACATCATGTTGTATTGATTAGTGATTAATACACATCATGTTATATTGATTAGTGATTAATACACATCATGGTATATTGATTAGTGATTAATACACATCATGGTATATTGATTAGTGATTAATACACATCATGGTTATATTGATTAGTGATTAATACACATCATGGTTATATTGATTAGTGATTAATACACATCATGGTATATTGATTAGTGATTAATACATCATG
>NW_026285722.1:0-1799 GCF_023373465.1 Oncorhynchus keta | reverse complement strand
TGTTATGCACTTGAGTGAGGACCCAAAAGCGGTTTAACAAATACAGAGTCCTTTAATGTAAAAACACAGGGAAGACATAGATCCTCTTCAGATGTATATAATGGCAAAATAGACAACCCGCAGAGAGGGCGACAAATGAAACAAAAGTCCTTCTGATATATTACAGAAGAGTCCCCTTCTTAGCAGCAGAGGAGAATAGCTGGGTTAGAGTCCCTTCTTAGCAGCAGAGGAGAATAGCTGGGTTAGCGGCGACAGACTGCTGGTCTCTCTGGGTAGGCGCGGGTCGTAGAGGACAGAGGTACCTGATCACACGTAGCATCAGATGAACAGGCAGATTCCGACAGGACGGGACAAGGGTGAAGCAAACGAGACGATAGTTTGGTTCTGGCATGAGAAACTCAAACGAGAATCTGACAAAGACAGAAGCAGGAACAGAGAGAGAAATAGAGACCTAATCAGAGGGAAAAAGGGAACAGGTGGGAAAAGGGTGAACGAGGTAGTTAGAGAAGATGAGGAACAGCTGGGGGGAGGAGAGAAAGAGAAGGTAACCTAATACGACCAGCAGAGGGAGACGGAGTGAAGAGAAAGAACAGGAACAAGACATAATATGACAATACATGACAGTACCCCCCACTCACCGAGCGCCTCCTGGCGCACTCGAGGAGGAAACCTGGCGGCAACGGAGGAAATCATCGATCAGCGAACGGTCCAGCACGTCCCGAGAGGGAACCCAACTCCTTTCCTCAGGACCGTACCCCTCCCAATCCACTAGGTACTGATGACCACGGCCCCGAGGACGCATGTCCAAAATCTTACGGACCCTGTAGATAGGTGCGCCGACAAGGATGGGGGAGACGAGCGGGGCGCCAAGAACGGGCTTAACACAGGAGACATGGAAGACCGGGTGGACGCGACGAAGATATCGCGGGAGAAGAAGTCGCACTGCGACAGGATTAATGATCTGAGAAATACGGAATGGACCAATGAACCGCGGGGTCAACTTGCGAGAAGCTGTCTTAAGGGGAAGGTTTTGAGTGGAGAGCCATACTCTCTGACCGCAACAATATCTAGGACTCTTAGTTCTACGCTTATTAGCGGCTCTCACAGTCTGCGCCCTATAACGGTAAAGTGCAGACCTGACCCTCTTCCAGGTGCGCTCACAACGTTGGACAAAAGCCTGAGCGGAGGGGACGCTGGACTCGGCGAGCTGAGACGAGAACAGCGGAGGCTGGTACCCGAGGCTATTCTGAAAAGGAGATAGCCCGGTCGCAGACGAAGGAAGCGAGTTGTGGGCGTATTCTGCCCAGGGGAGCTGTTCTGACCAAGACGCAGGGTTACGAAAAGAAAGACTGCGTAAGATGCGACCAATAGTCTGATTGGCCCGTTCTGCTTGACCGTTAGACTGGGGGTGAAAACCGGAAGAGAGACTGACGGAAGCCCCAATCAAACGGCAAAACTCCCTCCAAAATTGAGACGTGAATTGCGGACCCCTGTCCAAAACGACGTCTGACGGAAGGCCATGAATTCTGAAAACATTCTCGATGATGATTTGTGCCGTTTCTTTAGCAGAAGGAAGCTTAGCGAGGGGAATAAAATGAGCCGCCTTAGAGAACCTATCGACAACCGTAAGAATAACAGTCTTCCCCGCTGACGAAGGCAGTCCGGTGATAAAATCTAAGGCGATGTGAGACCACGGTCGAGAGTGGGAATGGGATGGTCTGAGACGGGCCGGCAGGAGTGGAGAGTTACCGGACTTAGTCTGCGCGCAAGAGCCCGAACAAGCAGCCACGAAACGACGC
>NW_026285721.1:0-24807 GCF_023373465.1 Oncorhynchus keta | reverse complement strand
TAATATGACAGACCAGCTGATCTTACTGTCTCTATTGTATTATGACAGAGCAGCTAGATCTACTGGGGTCTCTATTATATTATGACAGACCAGCCAGATCTACTGTGTCTATTATATTATGACAGACCAGCTAAATCTACTGTCTCTTTGTCTCTATTATATTATGACAGACCAGCTAGATCTAATGTGTCTTTTATATTATGAAAGACCAGCTAGATCTACTGTCTCTATTATATTATGACAGACCAGCTAGATCTACTGTCTCTATTATATTATGACAGACCAGCTAGATCAACTGTCTCTATTGTACTATGACAGACCAGCTAGATCTACTGTCTGCATTATATTATGACAGACCAGCTAGATCTACTGTCTCTATTACAATATGACAGACCAGCAAGATCTACTGTCTCTATTATAATATGACAGACCAGCTAGATACTGTCTCTGTTATAATATGACAGACCAGCTGATCTACTGTCTCTATTATAATATGACAGAGCAGCTAGATCTACTGTCTCTATTATAATATGACAGACCAGCTAGATCTACTGTCTCTATTGTATTATGACAGAGCAGCTAGATCTACTGTCTCTATTATAATATGACAGACCAGCTAGATCTACTGTCTCTATTGTATTATGACAGAGCAGCTATATCTACTGTCTCTATTATATTATGACAGACCAGCTAGATCTAATGTGTCTTTTATATTATGAAAGACCAGCTAGATCTACTGTCTCTATTATATTATGACAGACCAGCTAGATCAACTGTCTCTATTATACTATGACAGACCAGCTAGATCTACTGTCTCTATTATAATATGACAGACCAGCTAGATACTGTCTCTGTTATATTATGACAGACCAGCTAGATCTACTGTCTCTATTATAATATGACAGAGCAGCTAGATCTACTGTCTCTATTATATTATGACAGAGCAGCTAGATCTACTGTCTCTATTATATTATGACAGACCAGCTAGATCTACTGTGTCTATTATATTATGACAGACCAGCTAGATCTAATGTGTCTTTTATATTATGAAAGACCAGCTAGATCTACTGTCTCTATTATATTATGACAGACCAGCTAGATCTACTGTCTCTATTATATTATGACAGACCAGCTAGATCTACTGTCTCTATTATATTATGACAGACCAGCTAAATCTACTGTCTCTTTGTCTCTATTATATTATGACAGACCAGCTAGATCTAATGTGTCTTTTATATTATGACAGACCAGCTAGATCTACTGTCTGCATTATATTATGACAGACCAGTTAGATCTACTGTCTCTATTACAATATGACAGACCAGCTAGATCTACTGTTTCTATTATACTATGACAGACCAGGTAGATATACTGTCTCTATTATATTATGACAGACCAGCTAGATCTACTGTCTCTATTATATTATGACAGACTAGCTAGATCTACCTTGTCTATTATATTATGACAGACCAGCTAGATCTACTGTCTCTATTTTATTATGCCAGACCAGCGAGATCTACTGACTTTTTTATAATATAACAGACCAGTTAGATCTACTGTCTCTATTATAATATGACAGACCAGCTAGATCTACTGTCTCTATTATATTATGACAGACCAGCTGATCTACTGTCTCTATTATAATATGACAGACCAGGTAGATCTACTGTCTCTATTATATTATGACGGACCAGCTAAATCTACTGTCTCTTTGTCTCTATTATATTATGACAGACAGGGTAGATCTACTGTCTCTATTATAATTTGATAGACCAGCTAGATCTACTGTCTCTATTATATTATGACAGACCAGCTAGATCTACTGTCTCTATTTTATTATGACAGACCAGCTAGATCTACTGTCTCTATTGTATTATGACAGACCAGCTAGATCTACTGTCTATATTATTTTATGACAGACTGTCACGCCTTGGTCTTGGTATTTTGTGTTTTCTTTAATTATTTGTTCAGGCCAGGGTGTGACATGGGTTTATTGTGTTGTCGTATTGGGGTAGCCTGGGTTTCACTGTGTATTTTGTGGGTGATTGTTCCTGTCTCTGTGTAGTTGTTCACCACACAGGCTGTATAGGTTTTCACGTTCCGTTTGTTGTTTTGTATTTGTATAGTTATTTCATGTATTCGCTATTTCGTCATTAAAGAACATGAGTAACCATCACGCTGCATTTTGGTCCGACTCTCCTTCAACAAACGAACGCCGTTGCACAGACCAGCAAGATCAACTGTCTCTATTGTACTATGACAGACCAGCAAGATCAACTGTCTCTATTGTACTATGACAGACCAGCTCGATCTACTGTCTCTATTATATTATGACAGACCAGCTAGATCTACTGTCTCTATTATATTATGACAGACCAGCTAGATCTACTGTCTCTATTATATTATGACAGACCAGCTAGATCTACTGTCTCTATTATATTATGACACACCAGCTAGATCTACTGTCTCTATTACAATATGAAAGACCAGCTAGATCTACTGTCTCTATTATATTATGACAGACCAGCTAGATCTACTGTCTCTATTACAATATGAAAGACCAGCTAGATCTACTGTCTCTATTATATTATGACAGACCAGCTAGATCTTCTGTCTCTATTATATTATGACAGACCAGCTAGATCTACTGTCTCTAGTATATTATGACAGACCAGCTAGATCTACTGTCTGCATTATATTATGACAGACCAGCTAGATCTACTGTCTCTATTACAATATGACAGACCAGCTAGATCTACTGTCTCTATTATATTATGACAGACTAGCTAGATCTACCTTGTCTATTATATTATGACAGACCAGCTAGATCTACTGTCTCTATTATAATATGACAGACCAGCTAGATCTACTGTCTCTATTATAATATAACAGACCAGTTAGATCTACTGTCTCTATTATAATATGACAGACCAGCTAGATCTACTGTCTCTATTATATTATGACAGACCAGCTGATCTACTGTCTCTATTATAATATGACAGACCAGGTAGATCTACTGTCTCTATTATATTATGACGGACCAGCTAAATCTACTGTCTCTTTGTCTCTATTATATTATGACAGACAGGGTAGATCTACTGTCTCTATTATAATTTGATAGACCAGCCAAATCTACTGTCTCTATTATATTATGACAGACTCGCTAGATCTACTGTATCTATTTTATTATGACAGACCAGCTAGATCTACTGTCTCTATTGTATTATGACAGACCAGCTAGATCTACTGTCTATATTATTTTATGACAGACTGTCACGTCTTGGTCTTAGTATTTTGTGTTTTCTTTAATTATTTGTTCAGGCCAGGGTGTGACATGGGTTTATTTTGTTGTCGTATTGGGGTAGCCTGGGTTTCACTGTGTATTTTGTGGGTGATTGTTCCTGTCTCTGTGTAGTTGTTCACCAGACAGGCTGTATAGGTTTTCACGTTCCGTTTGTTGTTTTGTATTTGTATAGTTATTTCATGTATTCGCTATTTCGTCATTAAAGAACATGAGTAACCATCACGCTGCATTTTGGTCCGACTCTCCTTCAACAACCGAACGCCGTTACACAGACCAGCAAGATCAACTGTCTCTATTGTATTATGACAGACCAGCTAGATCTACTGTCTCTATTATATTATGACAGACCAGCTAGATCTACTGTCTCTATTATATTATGACATACCAGCTAAATCTACTGTCTCTTTGTCTCTATTATATTATGACAGACCAGCTAGATCTAATGTGTCTTTTATATTATGAAAGACCAGCTAGATCTACTGTCTCTATTATAATATGACAGACCAGCTAGATCTACTGTCTCTATTATATTATGACAGAGCAGCTAGATCTACTGTCTCTACTGTACTATGACAGACCAGCTAGATACTGACTCTGTTATATTATGACAGACCAGCTAGGTCTACTGTCTCTATTGTAGTATGACAGAGCAGCTAGATCTACTGTCTCTATTATATTATGACAGACCAGCCAGATCTACTGTCTCTATTATATTATGACAGACCAGATAGATCTACTGTCTCTATGTCTCTATTATATTATGACAGACCAGCTAGTTATACGGTCTCTACTGTACTACGACAGACCAGCTAGATCTACTGTCTCTATTCTAATATGACAGACCAGCAAGATCTACTGTCTCTATTATATTATGACAGACCAGCTAGATCTACTGTCTCTATTATATTATGACAGACCAGCTAGATCTACTGTCTCTATTATATTATGACAGACCAGCTAGATCTACTGTCTCTATTTTATTATGACAGACCAGCTAGATCTACTGTCTCTATTGTATTATGACAGACCAGCTAGATCTACTGTCTATATTATTTTATGACAGACTGTCACGCCTTGGTCTTAGTATGTTGTGTTTTCTTTAATTATTTGTTCAGGCCAGGGTGTGACATGGGTTTATTGTGTTGTCGTATTGGGGTAGCCTGGGTTTCACTGTGTATTTTGTGGGTGATTGTTCCTGTCTCTGTGTAGTTGTTCACCAGACAGGCTGTATAGGTTTTCACGTTCCGTTTGTTGTTTTGTATTTGTATAGTTATTTCATGTATTCGCTATTTCGTCATTAAAGAACATGAGTAACCATCACGCTGCATTTTGGTCCGACTCTCCTTCAACAAACGAACGCCGTTACACAGACCAGCAAGATCAACTGTCTCTATTGTACTATGACAGACCAGCAAGATCAACTGTCTCTATTGTATTATGACAGACCAGCAAGATCAACTGTCTCTATTATATAATAACAGACCAGCAAGATCAACTGTCTCTATTGTATTATGACAGACCAGCTCGATCTACTGTCTCTATTATATTATGACAGACCAGCTAAATCTACTGTCTCTTTGTCTCTATTATATTATGACAGACCAGCAAGATCAACTGTCTCTATTGTATTTTGACAGACCAGCTCGATCGCCTGTCTGCATTATATTATGAAAGACCAGCTAGATCTACTGTCTCTATTGTATTATGACAGACCAGCTAGATCTACTATCTCTATTGTATTATGACAGACCAGCTAGATCTACTGTCTCTATTACAATATGAAAGACCAGCTAGATCTACTGTCTCTATTATATTATGACAGACCAGCTCGATCGACTGTCTCTATTATATTATGACAGACCAGCTAGATCTACTGTCTCTATTATATTATGACAGACCAGCTAGATCTACTGTCTGCATTATATTATGACAGACCAGCTAGATCTACTGTCTCTATTATATTATGACATACCAGCTAGATCTACTGTCTCTATTATATTATGACAGACCAGCTAGATCTACTGTCTCTATTATATTTTGACAGACCAGGTAGATCTACTGTCTCTGTTATATTATGACAGACCAGCTAGATCTACTGTCTCTATTATATTATGACAGACTAGCTAGATCTACCTTGTCTATTATATTATGCCAGACCAGCTAGATCTACTGTCTCTATTATAATATGACAGACCAGCTAGATCTACTGTCTCTATTTTATTATGCCAGACCAGCGAGATCTACTGTCTCTATTATAATATAACAGACCAGTTAGATCTACTGTCTCTATTATAATATGACAGACCAGCTAGATCTACTGTCTCTATTATATTATGACAGACCAGCTGATCTCCTGTCTCTATTATAATATGACAGACCAGGTAGATCTACTGTCTCTATTATATTATGACGGACCAGCTAAATCTACTGTCTCTTTGTCTCTATGATATTATGACAGACAGGGTAGATCTACTGTCTCTATTATAATTTGATAGACCAGCCAAATCTACTGTCTCTATTATATTATGACAGACCAGCTAGATCTACTGTCTCTATTTTATTATGACAGACCAGCTAGATCTACTGTCTCTATTGTATTATGACAGACCAGCTAGATCTACTGTCTATATTATTTTATGACAGACTGTCACGCCTTGGTCTTAGTATTTTGTGTTTTCTTTAATTATTTGTTCTGGCCAGGGTGTGACATGGGTTTATTGTGTTGTCGTATTGGGGTAGCCTGGGTTTCACTGTGTATTTTGTGGGTGATTGTTCCTGTCTCTGTGTAGTTGTTCACCAGACAGGCTGTATAGGTTTTCACGTTCCGTTTGTTGTTTTGTATTTGTATAGTTATTTCATGTATTCGCCATTTCGTCATTAAAGAACATGAGTAACCATCACGCTGCATTTTGGTCCGACTCTCCTTCAACAAACGAACGCCGTTACACAGACCAGCACGATCAACTGTCTCTATTGTACTATGACAGACCAGCTAGATCTACTGTCTCTATTGTATTATGACAGACCAGCTAGATCTACTGTCTCTATTATATTATGACAGACCAGCTAGATCTACTGTCTCTATTATATTATGACAGACCAGCTAGATCTACTGTCTCTATTATATTATGACAGACCAGGTAGATTTACTGTCTCTATATTATGACAGACCAGCTAGATCTACTGTCTCTATTGTATTATGTCAGGGCAGCTAGATCTACTGTCTCTATTATAATATGACAGACCAGCTAGATCTACTGTGTCTATTATATTATTACAGACCAGCTAGATCTACTGTCTCTACTGTACTATGACAGAGCAGCAAGATCTACTGTCTCTATTATATTATGACAGACCAGCTAGATCTACTGTCTCTATGTCTCTATTATACTATGACAGACCAGCTGGATCTACTGTCTCTATTATAATATGACAGACCAGCTACATTTACTGTCTCTATTGTATTATGACAGACCAGCTAGATCTACTGTGTCTATTATATTATTACAGACCAGCTAGATCTACTGTGTCTACTGTACTATTACAGAGCAGCAAGATCTACTGTCTCTATTATACTATGACAGACCAGCTAAATCTACTGTCTCTATGTCTCTATTATATTATGACAGAGCAGCTAGTTCTACTGTCTCTACTGTACTATGACAGACCAGCTAGATCTACTGTCTCTATGTCTCTATTATATTATGACAGACCAGCTGGATCTACTGTCTCTATTATAATATGACAGACCAGCTACATTTACTGTTTCTATTGTAGTATGACAGAGCAGCTGGATCTACTGTCTCTATTTTATTATGACAGACCAGCTAGATCTACTGTCTCTATTGTATTATGACAGACCAGCTAGATCTACTGTCTCTATTATATTATGACAGGGCAGCTAGATCTACTGTCTCTATTATATTATGACAGACCAGCTCGATCTACTGTCTCTATTGTACTATGACAGACCAGCTAGATCTACTGTCTCTATTATATTATGACAGACCAGCTAGATCTACTGTCTCTATTATATTATGACAGACCAGGTAGATTTACTGTCTCTATATTAAGACAGACCAGCTAGATCTACTGTCTCTATTGTATTATGTCAGGGCAGCTAGATCTACTGTCTCAATTGTATTATGTCAGGGCAGCTAGATCTACTGTCTCTATTACAATATGACAGACCAGCTAGATCTACTGTCTCTATTATAATATGACAGACCAGCTAGATCTACTGTCTCTATTACAATATGACAGACCAGCTAGATTTACTGTCTATTTGTCTCTATTGTATTATGACAGACCAGGTAGATATACTGTCTCCATTATAAAATGACAGACCAGCTATATCTACTGTCTCTATTATATTATGACTGACCAGCTAGATCTGCTGTCTCTATTATATTATGACAGACCAGCTAGATCTACTGTCTCTATTATATTATGACAGACCAGGTAGATATACTATCTACTTATATTATGACAGACCAGCTATATCTACTGTCTCTATTGTATTATGACAGACCAGCTAGATCTACTATCTCTATTATATTATGACAAACCAGCTAGATCTAGTGTCTCTATTATATTATGACAGACCCACTAAATATACTGTCTCTATTATATTTTGACAGACCAGCTAGATCTACTGTCTCTATTATATTTTGACAGACCAGGTAGATCTACTGTCTCTATTATATTATGACAGACCGGCTAGATCTACTGTGTCTATTATATTATGACAGACCAGCTAGATCTACTGTCTATTATATTATGACAGACCAGCTAGAACTACTGTCTATTTTATTATGACAGACCAGCTAGATCTACTGTCTCTATTGTATTATGACAGACCATGTCTCTATTATATTATGACAGACCAGCTAGATCTATTCTCGCTATTGTATTATGAGAGACCAGCTAGATCAATTGTCTCTATTATAATATGACAGACCAGCTAGATCTACTGTCTCTATTATATTTTGACAGACCAGGTAGATCTACTGTCCCTATTATACTATGACAGACCAGCTAGATCTACTGTCTCTATTATATTATAACAGACCACCTAGATCTACTGTGTCTATTATATTATGACAGACCAGCTAGATCTACTGTCTCTTCTGTATTATGACAGACCAGGTCGATATACTGTCTCTATTACATTATGACAGACCAGCTAGATCTACTGTCTCTATTGTATTATGACAGACCAGCTAGATCTACTATCTCTATTATATTATGACAGACCAGCTATATCTACTGTGTCTATTATATTTTGACAGACCAGGTAGATCTACTGTCTCTATTATATTATGACAGACCAGCTATATCTACTGTGTCTATTATATTTTGACAGACCAGCTAGATCTACTGTCTCTATTCTATTATGACAGACCAGCTATATCTACTGTCTCTATTATATTATGACAGACCAGCTAGATCTACTGTCTCTATTCTATTATGACAGACCAGCTATATCTACTGTCTCTATTATATTATGACAGACCAGGTAGATCTACTGTCTCTATTATATTATGACAGACCAGCTGGATCTACTGTCTCTATATCTCTATTGTACTATGACAGACCATCTAGATCTACTCTCTCTATTATACTATGACAGACCAGCTAGATCTACTGTCTCTATTATAATGACAGACCAGCTAGATCTACTGTTTCTATTATACTATGACAGACCAGCTAGATCTACTGTCTCTATTGTATTATGACAAACCAGCTAGATCTACTGTTTCTATTATACTATGACAGACCAGGTAGATCTACTGTCTCTATTATAATATGACAGACCAGCTAGATCTACTGTCTCTATTATATTATGACAGACCAGCTAGATCTCCTGTGTCTATTGTATCATGACAGACCAGCTAGATCTACTGTTTCTATTATACTATGACAGACCAGGTAGATCTACTGTCTCTATTATATTATGACAGACCAGCAGGATCTACTGTCTCTATTATATTATGACAGACCAGGTTAAACTACAATCTCTATTATATTATGACAGACCAGCTAGATCTACTGTCTCTATTATATTTTGACATACCAGCTAGATCTACTGTCCCTATTATATTATGACAGACCAGCTAGATCTACTGTCTCTATTATATTTTGACAGACCAGCTATATCTACTGTCTCTATTATATTATGACAGACCAGCTTGATCTGCTGTCTCTATTATATTATGACAGACCAGCTAGATCTACTGTCTCTATGTCTCTATTGTACTATGACGGACCAGCTAGATCTACTGTCTCTATTATACTATGACAGACCAGGTAGATCTACTGTCTCTATTATATTATGACAGACCAGGTAGATCTACTGTCTCTATTCTATTATGACAGACCAGGTTAAACTACAATCTCTATTATATTATGACAGACCAGCTAGATCTACTGTCTCTATTATAATATGACAGACCAGCTAGATCTACTGTCTCTATTATATTATGACAGACCAGCGATATCTACTGTCTCTATTATATTTTGACAGACCTGGTAGATACACTGTCTCTATTATATTATGACAGACAAGCTAGATCTACTGTCTCTATATCTCTATTGTACTGTGACAGACCAGCTAGATCTACTGTTTCTATTATATTATGACAGACCAGCTAGATCTCCTGTGTCTATTGTATCATGACAGACCAGCTAGATCTACTGTTTCTATTATACTATGACAGACCAGGTAGATCTACTGTCTCTATTATATTATGACAGACCAGCAGGATCTACTGTCTCTATTATATTATGACAGACCAGGTTAAACTACAATCTCTATTATATTATGACAGACCAGCTAGATCTACTGTCTCTATTATATTTTGACATACCAGCTAGATCTACTGTCCCTATTATATTATGACAGACCAGCTAGATCTACTGTCTCTATTATATTTTGACAGACCAGCTATATCTACTGTCTCTATTATATTATGACAGACCAGCTTGATCTACTGTCTCTATTATATTATGACAGACCAGCTAGATCTACTGTCTCTATGTCTCTATTGTACTATGACGGACCAGCTAGATCTACTGTCTCTATTATACTATGACAGACCAGGTAGATCTACTGTCTCTATTATATTATGACAGACCAGGTAGATCTACTGTCTCTATTCTATTATGACAGACCAGGTTAAACTACAATCTCTATTATATTATGACAGACCAGCTAGATCTACTGTCTCTATTATAATATGACAGACCAGCTAGATCTACTGTCTCTATTATATTATGACAGACCAGCGATATCTACTGTCTCTATTATATTTTGACAGACCTGGTAGATACACTGTCTCTATTATATTATGACAGACAAGCTAGATCTACTGTCTCTATATCTCTATTGTACTGTGACAGACCAGCTAGATCTACTGTCTCTATTATATTATGACAGACCAGGTAGATATACTGTCTCTATTATATTATGACAGACCAGCTAGATCTACTGTGTCTATTGTATTATGACAGACCAGCTAGATCTACTGTTTCTATTATACTATGACAGACCAGGTAGATCTAATGTCTCTATTATATTATGACAGACCAGCAAGATCTACTGTCTCTATTCTATTATGACAGACCAGGTTAAACTACAATCTCTATTATATTATGACAGACCAGCTAGATCTACTGTCTCTATTATATTATGACAGACCAGCTAGATCTACTGTCTCTATTATATTTTGACATACCAGCTAGATCTACTGTCCCTATTATATTATGACAGACCAGCTAGATCTACTGTCTCTATTATATTTTGACAGACCAGCAAGATCTACTGTCTCTATTATATTATGACAGACCAGCTTGATCTACTGTCTCTATTATATTATGACAGACAAGCTAGATCTACTGTCTCTATGTCTCTATTGTACTATGACGGACCAGCTAGATCTACTGTCTCTATTATACTACGACAGACCAGGTAGATCTACTGTCTCTGTTATATTATGACAGACCAGGTAGATCTACTGTCTCTATTCTATTATGACAGACCAGGTTAAACTACAATCTCTATTATATTATGACAGACCAGCTAGATCTACTGTCTCTATTATAATATGACAGACCAGCTAGATCTACTGTCTCTATTATATTATGACAGACCAGCGAGATCTACTGTCTCTATTATAATATGACAGACCAGCTAGATCTACTGTCTCTATTACAATATGACAGACCAGCTAGATTTACTGTCTATTTGTCTCTATTGTATTATGACAGACCAGGTAGATATACTGTCTCCATTATAAAATGACAGACCAGCTATATCTACTGTCTCTATTATATTATGACTGACCAGCTAGATCTGCTGTCTCTATTATATTATGACAGACCAGCTAGATCTACTGTCTCTATTATATTATGACAGACCAGGTAGATATACTATCTACTTATATTATGACAGACCAGCTATATCTACTGTCTCTATTGTATTATGACAGACCAGCTAGATCTACTATCTCTATTATATTATGACAAACCAGCTAGATCTAGTGTCTCTATTATATTATGACAGACCCACTAAATATACTGTCTCTATTATATTTTGACAGACCAGCTAGATCTACTGTCTCTATTATATTTTGACAGACCAGGTAGATCTACTGTCTCTATTATATTATGACAGACCGGCTAGATCTACTGTGTCTATTATATTATGACAGACCAGCTAGATCTACTGTCTATTATATTATGACAGACCAGCTAGAACTACTGTCTATTTTATTATGACAGACCAGCTAGATCTACTGTCTCTATTGTATTATGACAGACCATGTCTCTATTATATTATGACAGACCAGCTAGATCTATTCTCGCTATTGTATTATGAGAGACCAGCTAGATCAATTGTCTCTATTATATTTTGACAGACCAGGTAGATCTACTGTCCCTATTATACTATGACAGACCAGCTAGATCTACTGTCTCTATTATATTATAACAGACCACCTAGATCTACTGTGTCTATTATATTATGACAGACCAGCTAGATCTACTGTCTCTTCTGTATTATGACAGACCAGGTCGATATACTGTCTCTATTACATTATGACAGACCAGCTAGATCTACTGTCTCTATTGTATTATGACAGACCAGCTAGATCTACTATCTCTATTATATTATGACAGACCAGCTATATCTACTGTGTCTATTATATTTTGACAGACCAGGTAGATCTACTGTCTCTATTATATTATGACAGACCAGCTATATCTACTGTGTCTATTATATTTTGACAGACCAGCTAGATCTACTGTCTCTATTCTATTATGACAGACCAGCTATATCTACTGTCTCTATTATATTATGACAGACCAGCTAGATCTACTGTCTCTATTCTATTATGACAGACCAGCTATATCTACTGTCTCTATTATATTATGACAGACCAGGTAGATCTACTGTCTCTATTATATTATGACAGACCAGCAAGATCTACTGTCTCTATTCTATTATGACAGACCAGGTTAAACTACAATCTCTATTATATTATGACAGACCAGCTAGATCTACTGTCTCTATTATATTATGACAGACCAGCTAGATCTACTGTCTCTATTATATTTTGACATACCAGCTAGATCTACTGTCCCTATTATATTATGACAGACCAGCTAGATCTACTGTCTCTATTATATTTGACAGACCAGCAAGATCTACTGTCTCTATTATATTATGACAGACCAGCTTGATCTACTGTCTCTATTATATTATGACAGACAAGCTAGATCTACTGTCTCTATGTCTCTATTGTACTATGACGGACCAGCTAGATCTACTGTCTCTATTATACTACGACAGACCAGGTAGATCTACTGTCTCTGTTATATTATGACAGACCAGGTAGATCTACTGTCTCTATTCTATTATGACAGACCAGGTTAAACTACAATCTCTATTATATTATGACAGACCAGCTAGATCTACTGTCTCTATTATAATATGACAGACCAGCTAGATCTACTGTCTCTATTATATTATGACAGACCAGCGAGATCTACTGTCTCTATTATAATATGACAGACCAGCTAGATCTACTGTCTCTATTACAATATGACAGACCAGCTAGATTTACTGTCTATTTGTCTCTATTGTATTATGACAGACCAGGTAGATATACTGTCTCCATTATAAAATGACAGACCAGCTATATCTACTGTCTCTATTATATTATGACTGACCAGCTAGATCTAAAAAACTGTCTCTATTATATTATGACAGACCAGCTAGATCTACTGTCTCTATTATATTATGACAGACCAGGTAGATATACTATCTACTTATATTATGACAGACCAGCTATATCTACTGTCTCTATTGTATTATGACAGACCAGCTAGATCTACTATCTCTATTATATTATGACAAACCAGCTAGATCTAGTGTCTCTATTATATTATGACAGACCCACTAAATATACTGTCTCTATTATATTTTGACAGACCAGCTAGATCTACTGTCTCTATTATATTTTGACAGACCAGGTAGATCTACTGTCTCTATTATATTATGACAGACCGGCTAGATCTACTGTGTCTATTATATTATGACAGACCAGCTAGATCTACTGTCTATTATATTATGACAGACCAGCTAGAACTACTGTCTATTTTATTATGACAGACCAGCTAGATCTACTGTCTCTATTGTATTATGACAGACCATGTCTCTATTATATTATGACAGACCAGCTAGATCTATTCTCGCTATTGTATTATGAGAGACCAGCTAGATCAATTGTCTCTATTATAATATGACAGACCAGCTAGATCTACTGTCTCTATTATATTTTGACAGACCAGGTAGATCTACTGTCCCTATTATACTATGACAGACCAGCTAGATCTACTGTCTCTATTATATTATAACAGACCACCTAGATCTACTGTGTCTATTATATTATGACAGACCAGCTAGATCTACTGTCTCTTCTGTATTATGACAGACCAGGTCGATATACTGTCTCTATTACATTATGACAGACCAGCTAGATCTACTGTCTCTATTGTATTATGACAGACCAGCTAGATCTACTATCTCTATTATATTATGACAGACCAGCTATATCTACTGTGTCTATTATATTTTGACAGACCAGGTAGATCTACTGTCTCTATTATATTATGACAGACCAGCTATATCTACTGTGTCTATTATATTTTGACAGACCAGCTAGATCTACTGTCTCTATTCTATTATGACAGACCAGCTATATCTACTGTCTCTATTATATTATGACAGACCAGCTAGATCTACTGTCTCTATTCTATTATGACAGACCAGCTATATCTACTGTCTCTATTATATTATGACAGACCAGGTAGATCTACTGTCTCTATTATATTATGACAGACCAGCTGGATCTACTGTCTCTATATCTCTATTGTACTATGACAGACCATCTAGATCTACTGTCTCTATTATACTATGACAGACCAGGTAGATCTACTGTCTCTATTATATTATGACAGACCAGCTGGATCTACTGTCTCTATATCTCTATTGTACTATGACAGACCATCTAGATCTACTCTCTCTATTATACTATGACAGACCAGCTAGATCTACTGTCTCTATTATAACATGACAGACCAGCTAGATCTACTGTTTCTATTATACTATGACAGACCAGCTAGATCTACTGTCTCTATTGTATTATGACAAACCAGCTAGATCTACTGTTTCTATTATACTATGACAGACCAGGTAGATCTACTGTCTCTATTATAATATGACAGACCAGCTAGATCTACTGTCTCTATTATATTATGACAGACCAGCTAGATCTCCTGTGTCTATTGTATCATGACAGACCAGCTAGATCTACTGTTTCTATTATACTATGACAGACCAGGTAGATCTACTGTCTCTATTATATTATGACAGACCAGCAGGATCTACTGTCTCTATTATATTATGACAGACCAGGTTAAACTACAATCTCTATTATATTATGACAGACCAGCTAGATCTACTGTCTCTATTATAATTTGACATACCAGCTAGATCTACTGTCCCTATTATATTATGACAGACCAGCTAGATCTACTGTCTCTATTATATTTTGACAGACCAGCTATATCTACTGTCTCTATTATATTATGACAGACCAGCTTGATCTACTGTCTCTATTATATTATGACAGACCAGCTAGATCTACTGTCTCTATGTCTCTATTGTACTATGACGGACCAGTCAGATCTACTGTCTCTATTATACTATGACAGACCAGGTAGATCTACTGTCTCTATTATATTATGACAGACCAGGTAGATCTACTGTCTCTATTCTATTATGACAGACCAGGTTAAACTACAATCTCTATTATATTATGACAGACCAGCTAGATCTACTGTCTCTATTATAATATGACAGACCAGCTAGATCTACTGTCTCTATTATATTATGACAGACCAGCGATATCTACTGTCTCTATTATATTTTGACAGACCTGGTAGATAAACTGTCTCTATTATATTATGACAGACAAGCTAGATCTACTGTCTCTATATCTCTATTGTACTGTGACAGACCAGCTAGATCTACTGTCTCTATTATATTATGACAGACCAGGTAGATATACTGTCTCTATTATATTATGACAGACCAGCTAGATCTACTGTGTCTATTGTATTATGACAGACCAGCTAGATCTACTGTTTCTATTATACTATGACAGACCAGGTAGATCTAATGTCTCTATTATATTATGACAGACCAGCAAGATCTACTGTCTCTATTCTATTATGACAGACCAGGTTAAACTACAATCTCTATTATATTATGACAGACCAGCTAGATCTACTGTCTCTATTATATTATGACAGACCAGCTAGATCTACTGTCTCTATTATATTTTGACATACCAGCTAGATCTACTGTCCCTATTATATTATGACAGACCAGCTAGATCTACTGTCTCTATTATATTTTGACAGACCAGCAAGATCTACTGTCTCTATTATATTATGACAGACCAGCTTGATCTACTGTCTCTATTATATTATGACAGACAAGCTAGATCTACTGTCTCTATGTCTCTATTGTACTATGACGGACCAGCTAGATCTACTGTCTCTATTATACTACGACAGACCAGGTAGATCTACTGTCTCTGTTATATTATGACAGACCAGGTAGATCTACTGTCTCTATTCTATTATGACAGACCAGGTTAAACTACAATCTCTATTATATTATGACAGACCAGCTAGATCTACTGTCTCTATTATAATATGACAGACCAGCTAGATCTACTGTCTCTATTATATTATGACAGACCAGCGAGATCTACTGTCTCTATTATATTTTGACAGACCTGGTAGATACACTGTCTCTATTATATTATGACAGACAAGCTAGATCTACTGTCTCTATATCTCTATTGTATTATGACAGACCATCTAGATCTACTGTCTCTATTATACTATGTCAGACCAGGTAGATCTACTGTCTCTATTATATTATGACAGACCAGCTAGATCTACTGTCTCTATTGTATTATGACAGACCAGCTAGATCTACTGTCTCTGTTATATTATGACAGACCTGGTAGATACACTGTCTCTATTATATTATGACAGACAAGCTAGATCTACTGTCTCTATATCTCTATTGTACTATGACAGACCATCTAGATCTACTGTCTCTATTATACTATGACAGACCAGGTAGATCTACTGTCTCTATTATATTATGACAGACCAGCTAGATCTACTGTCTCTATTGTATTATGACAGACCAGCTAGATCTACTGTCTCTATTATGTTATGACAGACCAGCTAGATCTACTGTCTCTATTATATTATGACAGACCAGCTAGATGTACTGTCTCTATTATATTTTAACATACCAGGTAGATCTACTGTCTCTGTTATATTATGAAAGACCTGGTAGATCTACTGTCTCTATTATATTTTGACATACCAGGTAGATCTACTGTCTCTGTTATATTATGACAGACCTGGTAGATCTACTGTCTCTATTATATTTTGACATACCAGGTAGATCTACTGTCTCTGTTATATTATGACAGACCTGGTAGATACACTGTCTCTATTATATTATGACAGACCAGCTAGATCTATTATCTCTGTTATATTATGACAGACCCGGTAGATACACTGTCTCTATTATATTATGACAGACCAGCTAGATCTACTGTCTCTATTCTATTATGACAGACCAGGTTAAACTACATATTATTATATTATTATATTATTATTAAACTACAATCTCTATTATATTATGACAGACCAGCTAAATCTACTGTCTCTATTATAATATGACAGACCAGCTAGATCTACTGTCTCTATTATATTATGACAGACCAGCTAGATCTACTGTCTCTATTATATTTTGACATACCAGGTAGATCTATTGTCTCTGTTATATTATGACAGACCAGCTAGATCTACTGTCTCTGTTATATTATGACAGACCTGGTAGATACACTGTCTCTATTATATTATGACAGACCAGCTAGATCTACTGTCTCTATATCTCTATTGTACTATGACAGACCATCTAGATCTACTGTCTCTATTATACTATGACAGACCAGGTAGATCTAATGTCTCTATTATATTATGACAGACCAGCTAGATCGACTGTCTCTATTGTATTATGACAGACCAGCAAGATCTACTGTTTCTATTATACTATGACAGACCAGGTAGATCTACTGTCTCTATTGTATTATGACAGACCAGCTAGATCTACTGTTTCTATTATACTATGACAGACCAGGTAGATCTACTGTCTCTATTATAATATGACAGACCAGCTAGATCTACTGTCTCTATTATATTATGACAGACCAGGTAGATATACTGTCTCTATTATATTATGACAGACCAGCTAGATCTACTGTGTCTATTGTATTATGACAGACCAGCTAGATCTACTGTTTCTATTATATTATGACTGACCAGGTAGATCTACTGTCTCTATTATATTTTGACAGACCAGCCAGATCTACTGTCTCTATATCTCTATTGTACTATGACATACCATCTAGATCTACTGTCTCTATTATACTATGACAGACCAGGTAGATCTACTGTCTCTATTATAATATGACAGACCAGCTAGATCTACTGTCTCTATTATATTATGTCAGACCAGCTAGATCTACTGTCTCTATTATATTATGACAGACCAACTAGATCTACTGTCTCTATTACATTTTGACATACCAGGTAGATCTACTGTCTCTATTATATTATGACAGACCAGCTAGATCTACTGTCTCTATATCTCTATTGTACTATGACAGACCATCTAGATCTACTGTCTCTATTATATTATGACAGACCAGCTAGATATACTGTCTCTATTGTATTATGACAGACCAGCTAGATCTACTGTTTCTATTATACTATGACAGACCAGGTAGATCTACTGTCTCTATTGTATTATGACAGACCAGCTAGATCTACTGTTTCTATTATACTATGACAGACCAGGTAGATCTACTGTCTCTATTATAATATGACAGACCAGCTATATCTACTGTCTCTATTATATTATGACAGACCAGGTAGATATACTGTCTCTATTATATTATGACAGACCAGCTAGATCTACTGTGTCTATTGTATTATGACAGACCAGCTAGATCTACTGTTTCTATTATACTATGACAGACCAGGTAGATCTACTGTCTCTATTATAATATGACAGACCAGCTAGATCTACTGTGTCTATTATATTATGACAGACCAGGTAGATCTACTGTCTCTATTGTATTATGACAGACCAGGTAGATCTACTATCTTACATTACATTACATTTAAGTCATTTAGCAGACGCTCTTATCCAGAGCGACTTACAAATTGGTGCATACACCTTATGACATCCAGTGGAACAGCCACTTGCATCTAAATCTTTTTTGGGGGGAAGGGGGGGGGGGGGTGAGAAGGATTACTTACCCTTACTTACCCTATCCTAGGTATTCCATGAAGAGGTGGGGTTTCAGGTGTCTCCGGAAGGTGGTGATTGACTCCGCTGTCCTGGCGTCGTGAGGGAGTTTGTTCCACCATTGGGGGGCCAGAGCAGCGAACAGTTTTGACTGGGCGGAGCGGGAACTGTACTTCCTCAGTGGTAGGGAGGCGAGCAGGCCAGAGGTGGATGAACGCAGTGCCCTTGTTTGGGTGTAGGGCCTGATCAGAGCCTGGAGGTACTGAGGTGCCGTTCCCTCACAGCTCCCCGTGGCGAGCACCATGGTCTTGTAGCGGATGCGAGCTTCAACTGGAAGCCAGTGGAGAGAGCGGAGGAGCGGGGTGACGTGGGAGAACTTGGGAAGGTTGAACACCAGGCCGGGCTGCGGCGTTCTGGATGAGTTGTAGAGGTTTAATGGCACAGGCAGGGAGCCCAGCCAACAGCGAGTTGCAGTAATCAAGACGGGAGATGACAAGTGCCTGGATTAGGACCTGCGCCGCTTCCTGTGAGGCAGGGTCGTACTCTGCGGATGTTGTAGAGCATGAACCTACAGGAACGGGACACCGCCTTGATGTTAGTTGAGAACGTCAGGGTGTTGTTCCAGGATCACGCCAAGGTTCTTAGCGCTCTGGGAGGAGGACACAATGGAGTTGTCAACCGTGATGGCGAGATCATGGAACGGGCAGTCCCTTCCCCGGGAGGAAGAGGAGCTCCGTCTTGCTGAGGTTCAGCTTGAGGTGGTGATCCGTCATCCACACTGATATGTCTGCCAGACATGCAGAGATGCGTGCCACCTGGTCATCAGAAGTGGGAAAGGAGAAGATTAATTGTGTGTCGTCTGCATAGCAATGATAGGAGAGACCATGTGAGGTTATGACAGAGCCAAGTGACTTGGTGTATAGCGAGAATAAGAGAGGGCCTAGAACAGAGCCCTGGGGACACCAGTGGTGAGAGCGCGTGGTGAGGAGACAGATTCTCGCCACGCCACCTGGTAGGAGCGACCTGTCAGGTAGGACGCAATCCAAGCGTGGGCCGCGCCGGAGATGCCCAACTCGGAGAGGGTGGAGAGGAGGATCTGATGGTTCACAGTATCGAAGGCAGCCGATAGGTCTAGAAGGATGAGAGCAGAGGAGAGAGTTAGCTTTAGCAGTGCGGAGCGCCTCCGTGATACAGAGAAGAGCAGTCTCAGTTGAATGACTAGTCTTGAAACCTGACTGATTTGGATCAAGAAGGTCGTTCTGAGAGAGATAGCGGTAGAGCTGGCCAAGGACGGCACGCTCAAGAGTTTTGGAGAGAAAGAGAGAAGGGATACTGGTCTGTAGTTGTTGACATCGGAGGGATCGAGTGTAGGTTTTTTCAGAAGGGGTGCAAATCTCGCTCTTGAAGACGGGAGGGACGTGCCAGCGGTCAGGGATGAGTTGATGAGCGAGGTGAGGTAAGGGAGAAGGTCTCCGGAAATGGTCTGGAGAAGAGGGAGGGGATAGGGTCAAGCGGGCAGTTTGTTGGGCGGCGGCCGTCACAAGACGCGAGATTTCATCTGGAGAGAGGGGGAGAAAGAGGTCAGAGCATAGGGTAGGGCAGTGTGAGCAGAACCAGCGGTGTCGTTTGACTTAGCAAACGAGGATCGGATGTCGCTCGACCTTCTTTTTCAAAATGGTTGACGAAGTCATCTGCAGAGAGGGAGGAGGGGGGAGGATTCAGGAGGGAGGAGAAGGTGGCAAAGAGCTTCCTAGGGTTAGAGGCAGATGCTTGGAATTTAGAATGGTAGAAAGTGGCTTTAGCAGCAGAGACAGAGGAGGAAAATGTAGAGAGGAGGGAGTGAAAGGATGCCAGGTCCGCAGGGAGGCGGATTTTCCTCATTTCCGCTCGGCTGCCCGAGCCCTGTTCTGTGAGCTCGCAATGAGTCGTCGAGGAGCCACGGAGGCGGGAGGGGAGGACCGAGCTGCCTGGAGGATAGGGGACATAGAGAGTCAAGGATGCAGTAAGGGAGGAGAGGAGGGTTGAGGAGGCAGAATCAGGGAGATAGGTTGGAGAAAGTTTGAGCAGAGGGGAAGAGATGATAGGATGGAAGAGGAGAGAGGCGGGGGAGAGAGAGCGAAGGTTGGGACGGCGCGATACCATCGGAGTAGGGGCAGTGTGGGAAGTGTTGGATGAGAGCGAGAGGAAAAGGATACAAGGTAGTGGTCGGAGACTTGGAGGGGAGTTGCAATGAGGTTAGTGGAAGAACAGCATCTAGTAAAGATGAGGTCAAGCGTATTGCCTGCCTTGTGAGTAGGGGGAAGGTGAGAGGGTGAGGTCAAGAGGAGAGGAGTGGAAAGAAGGAGGCAGAGAGGAATGAGTCAAAGGTAGACGTGGGGAGGTTAAAGTCGCCCAGAACTGTGAGAGGTGAGCTGTCCTCAGGAAAGGAGCTTATCAAGGCATCAAGCTCATTGATGAACTCTCGAGGAACCTGGAGGGCGATAAATGATAAGGATGTTAAGCTTGAAAGGGCTGGTAACTGTGACAGCATGGAATTCAAAGGAGGCGATAGACAGATGGGTAAGGAGAAAAGAGAGAAAGACCACTTGGGAGATGAGGATCCCGGTGCCACCACCCCGCTGACCAGAAGCTCTCGGGGTGTGCGAGAACACGTGGGCGGACGAGGAGAGAGCAGTAGGAGTAGCAGTGTTATCTGTGGTGATCCATGTTTCGTCAGTGCCAAGAAGTCAAGGGACTGGAGGGAGGCATAGGCTGAGATGAACTCTGCCTTGTTGGCCGCAGATCGGCAGTTCCAGAGGCTACCGGAGACCTGGAACTCCACGTGGGTCGTACGCGCTGGGACCACCATTATATTATGACTGACCAGCTAGATCTACTGTCTCTATTATAATATGACAGACCAGCTAGATCTACTGTCTCTATTATATTATGACAGACCAGCTAGATCTACTGTCTCTATTATATTTTGACATACCAGGTAGATCTACTGTCTCTGTTATATTATGACAGACCAGCTGGATCTACTGGCTCTGTTATATTATGACAGACCTGGTAGATCTACTGTCCCTATTATATTATGACAGACCAGCTAGATCTACTGTCTCTATTATATTTTGACAGACCAGCTAGATCTACTGTCTCTATTATATTATGACAGACCAGCTTGATCTACTGTCTCTATTATATTATGACAGACCAGCTAGATCTACTGTCTCTATATCTCTATTGTACTATGACAGACCATCTAGATCTACTGTCTCTATTATACTATGACAGACCAGGTAGATCTACTATCTCTATTATATTATGACAGACCAGCTAGATCTACTGTCTCTATTATATTTTGACATACCAGGTAGATCTACTGTGTCTGTTATAATATGACAGACCAGCTAGATCTACTGTCTCTATTATATTATGACAGACCAGCTAGATCTACTGTCTCTATTATAATATGACAGACCAGCTAGATCTACTGTCTCTATTATATTATGACAGACCAGCTAGATCTACTGTCTCTATTATATTTTGACATACCAGGTATATCTACTGTCTCTGTTATATTATGACAGACCAGCTGGATCTACTGGCTCTGTTATATTATGACAGACCTGGTAGATCTACTGTCCCTATTATATTATGACAGACCAGCTAGATCTACTGTCTCTATTATATTTTGACTGACCAGCTAGATCTACTGTCTCTATTATAATATGACAGACCAGCTAGATCTACTGTCTCTATTATATTATGACAGTCCAGCTAGATCTACTGTCTCTATTATATTTTGACATCCCAGGTAGATCTACTGTCTCTGTTATAATATGACAGACCAGCTAGATCTACTGTCTCTATTATATTATGACAGACCAGCTAGATCTACTGTCTCTATTATATTTTGACATACCAGGTAGATCTACTGTCTCTATTGCATTATGACAGACCAGCTAGATCTACTGTCTCTATATCTCTATTGAACTATGACAGACCATCTATGTCTACTGTCTCTATTATACTATGACAGACCAGGTAGATCTACTGTCTCTATTATAATATGACAGACCAGGTAGATCTACTGTCTCTATTAAATTATGACAGACCAGCTAGATCTACTGTCTCTATTATACTATGACAGACCAGGTAGATCTACTGTCTCTATTATATTATGACAGACCAGCTAGATCTACTGTCTCTATTCTATTATGACAGACCAGGTTAAACTACAATCTCCATTATATTTTGACAGACCAGCTAGATCTACTGTCTCTATTATATTATGACAGACCAGCTAGATCTACTGTCTCTATTATATTTTGACAGACCAGCTAGATCTACTGTTTCTATTATATTTGACAGATCTGGTAGATACACTGTCTCTATTATATTATGACAGACCAGCTTTGATCTACTGTCTCTATTATATTTTGACAGACCAGCTAGATCTACTGTCTTTGTTATATTATGACAGACCTGGTAGATACACTGCTCCTATTATATTATGACAGACCAGCTAGATCTACTGTCTCTATATCTATATTGTACTATGACAGACCATCTAGATCTACTGTCTCTATTACTGACAGACCAGGTAGATCTACTTACTCTATTATATTATGACAGACCAGCTAGATCTACTGTCTCTATTATACTATGACAGACCAGGTAGATCTACTGTCTCTATTATAATATTATGACAGACCAGCTAGATCTACTGTTTCTATTATACTATGACAGACCAGGTAGATCTACTGTCTCTATTATATTATGACAGACCAGCTAGATCTACTGTGTCTATTGTATTATGACAGACCAGCTAGATCTACTGCTTCTATTATACTATGACAGACCAGGTAAGATCTACTGCCTCTCTATTATAATAAGGGCGACAGACCAGCTAGATCTACTGTCTCTATTATATTATGACAGACCAGGTAGATCTACTGTCTCTATTGTATTATGACAGACCAGGTAGATCTACTATCTCTAGTATATTATGACTGACCAGCTGGATCTACTGTCTCTATTATATATGACAGACCAGCTAGATCTACTGTCTCTATTGTATTATGACAGACCAGCTAGATCTGTCTCTATTATATTATGACAGACCACAGCTAGATCTATTGTCTCTATTATAATATGACATTATGACAGACCAGCTAGATCTACTGTCCTCATTGTATTATGACAGACCAGCTAGATCTACTATCCTCTATTATATTATGACAGACCAGCTAGATCTAGTGTCTCTATTATATTATGGCAGACCAACTAAATCTACTGTCTCTATTATATTTTGACAGACCAGGTAGATCTACTGTCTCTATTATATTTTGACAGACCAGGCAGATCTACTGTCTCTATTATATTATGACAGATCAGCTAGATCTACTGTCTCTATTATAAAATGACAGACCAGTAGATATACTGTCTCTATTATATTATGACAGACCAGCTAAATCTACTGTCTCTATGTCTCTATTATGTTATGACAGACCAGCTAAATCTACTGTCTCTATTGTATTATGACAGA
>NW_026285720.1:0-3938 GCF_023373465.1 Oncorhynchus keta | reverse complement strand
ATCAGAAACTTTCTGTCCAAAAATGATGCAGAAAAATTAATCCATGCTTTTGTCACTTCTAGGTTAGACTACTGCAATGCTCTATTTTCCGGCTACCCGGATAAAGCACTAAATAAACTTCAGTTAGTGCTAAATACGGCTGCTAGAATCCTGACTAGAACCAAAAATTTGATCATATTACTCCAGTGCTAGCCTTCTACACTGGCTTCCTGTCAAAGCAAGGGCTGATTTCAAGGTTTTACTGCTAACCTACAAAGCATTACATGGGCTTGCTCCTACCTACCTCTCTGATTTGGTCCTGCCGCACATACCTACACGTACGCTACGGTCACAAGACGCAGGCCTCCTAATTGTCCCTAGAATTTCTAAGCAAACAGCTGGAGGCAGGGCTTTCTCCTATAGAGCTCCATTTTTATGGAACGGTCTGCCTACCCATGTCAGAGACGCAAACTCGGTCTCAACCTTTAAGTCTTTACTGAAGACTCATCTCTTCAGTGGGTCATATGATTGAGTGTAGTCTGGCCCAGGAGTGGGAAGGTGAACGGAAAGGCTCTGGAGCAACGAACCGCCCTTGCTGTCTCTGCCTGGCCGGTTCCCCTCTTTCCACTGGGATTCTCTGCCTCTAACCCTGTTACGGGGGCTGAGTCACTGGCTTGCTGGGGCTCTCTCGTGCCGTCCCTGGGGGGTGCGTCACCTGGGTGGGTTGATTCACTGTTGTGGTCGGCCTGTCTGCGTTGCCCTCCCTTGGGTTGTACCGTGGCGGAGATCTTTGTGGGCTATACTCGGCCTTGTCTCAGGATGGTAAGTTGGTGGTTGAAGATATCCTCTAGTGGTGTGGGGGATGTGCTTTGGCAAAGTGGGTGGGGTTATATCCTTCCTGTTTGGCCCTGTCCGGGGTGTCCTCGGATGGGGCCACAGTGTCTCCTGACCCCTCCTGTCTCAGCCTCCAGTATTTATGCTGCAGTAGTTTATGTGTCGGGGGCTAGGGTCAGTTTGTTATATCTGGAGTACTTCTCCTGTCCTATTCGGTGTCCTGTGTGAATCTAAGTGTGCGTTCTAACTCTCTCCTTCTCTCTTCTTTCTCTCTCTCGGGAGGACCTGAGCCCTAGGACCATGTCCCAGGACTACCTGACATGAGGACTCCTTGCTGTCCCCAGTCCACCTGGCCATGCTCCTGCTCCAGTTTCAACTGACCTGAGCCCTAGGACCGTGCCCCAGGACTACCTGACATGAAGGCTCCTTGCTGTCCCCAGTCCACCTGACTGTGCTGCTGCTCCAGTTTCAACTGTTCTGCCTTATTATTATTCGACCATGCTGGTCATTTATGAACATTTGAACATCTTGGTCATGTTCTGTTATAATCTCTACCCGGCACAGCCAGAAGAGGACTGGCCACTCCCACATAGCCCGGTTCCTCTCTAGGTTTCTTCCTAGGTTTTGGCCTTTCTAGGGAGTTTTTCCTAGCCACCGTGCTTTTACACCTGCATTGTTTGCTGTTTGGGGTTTTAGGCTGGGTTTCTGTACAGCACTTTGAGATATCAGCTGATGTACGAAGGGCTATATAAATAAATTTGATTTGATTTGATTTGATCACTACATCCTGTGGTTTTCCTAGATATGGCTACTATATTGTGATCACTACATCCTTTGGTTTTCCTAGATATGGCTACTATATTGTGATCACTACACCCTGTGGTTTTCCTAGATATGGCTACTATATTGTGATCACTACACCCTGTGGTTTTCCTAGATATGGCTACTATATTGTGATCACTACACCCTGTGGTTTTCCTAGATATGGCTACTATATTGTGATCACTACATCCTGTGGTTTTCCTAGATATGGCTACTATATTGTGATCACTATATCCTTTGGTTTTCCTAGATATGGCTACTATATTGTGATCACTACACCCTGTGGTTTTCCTAGATATGGCTACTATATTGTGATCACTACACCCTGTGGTTTTCCTAGATATGGCTACTATATTGTGATCACTACATCCTTTGGTTTTCCTAGATATGGCTACTATATTGTGATCACTACACACTGTGGTTTTCCTAGATATGGCTACTATATTGTGATCACTACACCCTGTGGTTTTCCTAGATATGGCTACTATATTGTGATCACTACATCCTGTGGTTTTCCTAGATATGGCTACTATATTGTGATCACTACTTCCTTTGGTTTTCCTAGATATGGCTACTATATTGTGATCACTACATCCTGTGGTTTTCCTAGATATGGCTACTATATTGTGATCACTACTTCCTTTGGTTTTCCTAGATATGGCTACTATATTGTGATCCACTACATCCTGTTGGTTTTCCTAGATATGGCTACTATATTGTGATCACTACATCCTTTGGTTTTCCTAGATATGGCTACTATATTGTGATCACTACTTCCTTTGGTTTTCCTAGATATGGCTACTATATTGTGATCACTACTTCCTTTGGTTTTCCTAGATATGGCTACTATATTGTGATCACTACTTCCTTTGGTTTTCCTAGATATGGCTACTATATTGTGATCACTACATCCTTTGGTTTTCCTAGATATGGCTACTATATTGTGATCACTACTTCCTTTGGTTTTCCTAGATATGGCTACTATATTGTGATCACTACATCCTTTGGTTTTCCTAGATATGGCTACTATATTGTGATCACTACACACTGTGGTTTTCCTAGATATGGCTACTATATTGTGATCACTACATCCTTTGGTTTTCCTAGATATGGCTACTATATTGTGATCACTACATCCTGTGGTTTTCCTAGATATGGCTACTATATTGTGATCACTACATCCTTTGGTTTTCCTAGATATGGCTACTATATTGTGATCACTATATCCTTTGGTTTTCCTAGATATGGCTACTATATTGTGATCACTACATCCTGTGGTTTTCCTAGATATGGCTACTATATTGTGATCACTACATCCTGTGGTTTTCCTAGATATGGCTACTATATTGTGATCACTACATCCTTTGGTTTTCCTAGATATGGCTACTATATTGTGATCACTACATCCTGTGGTTTTCCTAGATATGGCTACTATATTGTGATCACTACATCCTTTGGTTTTCCTAGATATGGCTACTATATTGTGATCACTACTTCCTTTGGTTTTCCTAGATATGGCTACTATATTGTGATCACTACTTCCTTTGGTTTTCCTAGATATGGCTACGATATTGTGATCACTACATCCTGTGGTTTTCCTAGATATGGCTACTATATTGTGATCACTATATCCTTTGGTTTTCCTAGATATGGCTACTATATTGTGATCACTACATCCTGTGGTTTTCCTAGATATGGCTACTATATTGTGATCACTACATCCTGTGGTTTTCCTAGATATGGCTACTATATTGTGATCACTACATCCTTTGGTTTTCCTAGATATGGCTACTATATTGTGATCACTACTTCCTTTGGTTTTCCTAGATATGGCTACTATATTGGGATCACTACATCCTTTGGTTTTCCTAGATATGGCTACTATATTGTGATCACTACATCCTGTGGTTTTCCTAGATATGGCTACTATATTGTGATCACTACATCCTTTGGTTTTCCTAGATATGGCTACTATATTGTGATCACTATATCCTTTGGTTTTCCTAGATATGGCTACTATATTGTGATCACTACATCCTGTGGTTTTCCTAGATATGGCTACTATATTGTGATCACTACATCCTTTGGTTTTCCTAGATATGGCTACTATATTGTGATCACTACTTCCTTTGGTTTTCCTAGATATGGCTACTATATTGTGATCACTACATCCTGTGGTTTTCCTAGATATGGCTACTATATTGTGATCACTACTTCCTTTGGTTTTCCTAGATATGGCTACTATATTGTGATCACTACATCCTGTGGTTTTCCAGATATGGCTACTATATTGTGATCACTAC
>NW_026285719.1:0-9538 GCF_023373465.1 Oncorhynchus keta | reverse complement strand
CAGGAAGGAGAGCCCTCCAGAGGTCTGTGTGTGTACTAGGCTGGGTTTCTGTACAGCACTTTGAGATAACAGCTGATGTCAGAAGGGCTTTATAAATACATTTGATTTGATTACTACACGCACAAACGCAAACACACGAACACGCACACACACGATCCTCCTAACCCTCCCTCCAACACCTCCAACCCTCCAACCCTCCAACCCCTCCTACCCCTCCAACCCAATCAACCCTCTACTAGTGGTGGTAGTGGTACTAGTGGTGGTAGTGGTGGTAGTGGGACCAGTGGTGGTAGTGGTACTAGTGGTGGTAGTGGTAGTAGTGGTACTAGTGGTGGTAGTGGAACTAGTTGTGGTAGTGGTACTAGTGGTACCAGTGGTGGTAGTGGTACTAGTGGTGGTAGTGGTACTAGTGGTACCAGTGGTGGTAGTGGTACTAGTGGTGGTAGTGGTGGTAGTGGTAGTAGTGGTACTAGTGGTGGTAGTGGAACTAGTTGTGGTAGTGGTACTAGTGGTACTAGTGGTACCAGTGGTGGTGATGGTGGTAGTGGTGGTAGTGGTGGTAGTGGTACCAGTGGTACTAGTGGTGGTAGTGGTACCAGTGGTACTAGTGGTGGTAGTGGCACCAGTGGTACTTGTGGTGGTAGTGTTACTAGTGGTGGTAGTGGTAGTAGTGGGACTAGTGGTATAGTGGTACTAGTGGTGGTAGTGGTGGTAGTGGTAGTAGTGGTACTAGTGGTGGTAGTGGAACTAGTTGTAGTGGTACTAGTGGTACCAGTGGTGGTAGTGGTACTAGTGGTACTAGTGTTGGTAGTGGTACTAGTGGTACCAGTGGTACTAGTGGTACTAGTGGTAATAGTGGCATTAGTGTTGGTAGTGGTACTAGTGGTACCAGTGGTACTAGTGGTACTAGTGGTACTAGTGGTACTAGTGTTGGTAGTGGTACTAGTGGTACCAGTGGTACTAGTGGTACTAGTGGTGTGGTACTAGTGTTGGTAGTGGTACCAGTGGTACTAGTGGTACTAGTGTTGGTAGTGGTGGTAGTGGTGGTAGTGTTACTAGTGGTACTAGTGGTGGTAGTGGTACTAGTGGTGGTAGTGGTACTAGTGGTACTAGTGGTACTAGTGTGGTAGTGGCACTAGTGGTGGTAGTGGTACTAGTGGTGGTAGTGGTACTAGTGTTACTAGTGGTACTAGTGTTGGTAGTGGTACTAGTGGTACTAGTGGTACTAGTGTTGGTAGTGGTACTAGTGGTACTAGTGGTGGTAGTGTTACTAGTGGTACTAGTGTTGGTAGTGGTACTAGTGGTACCAGTGGTGGTAGTGGTATCAGAGTTGTGGATGTGTGGTACTAGTGGTACTAGTGTTGGTAGTGGTTAGTGGTACTAGTGGTGGTAGTGTTACTAGTGGTACTAGTGTTGGTAGTGGTACTAGTGGTACCAGTGGTGGTAGTGGTACTAGTGGTGGTAGTGGTACTAGTGGTACTAGTGTTGGTAGTGGTACTAGTGGTGGTAGTGGTACTAGTGGTACTAGTGTTGGTAGTGGTACCAGTGGTGGTAGTGGTACTAGTGGTGGTAGTGGTACTAGTGGTACTAGTGGTACTAGTGTTGGTAGTGGTACCAGTGGTGGTAGTGGTACTAGTGGTGGTAGTGGTACTAGTGGTACTAGTGGTACTAGTGTTGGTAGTGGTACTAGTGGTGGTAGTGGTACTAGTGGTTGTAGAGGTACTAGTGGTACTAGTGGCACTAGTGTTGGTAGTGGTACTAGTGGTACTAGTGTTGGTAGTGGTACTAGTGGTACCAGTGGTACTAGTGGTGGTGAGTGGTGGTAGTGGTATAGTGGTACTAGTGGTACCAGTGGTACTAGTGGTTAGTGGTACTAGTGTTGGTAGTGGTACTAGTGGTGGTAGTGGTGGTAGTGGTGGTAGTGGTACTAGTGGTGGTAGTGGTACTAGTGGTACTAGTGGTGGTAGTGGTGGTAGTGGTCCTTCTGTGGCTCAGTTGGTAGAGCATGGCGCTTGTAACGCCAGGGTAGTGGGTTCGAAGGGATTCCCGGGACCACCCATACGTAGAATGTATGCACACATGACTGTAAGTCGCTTTGGATAAAAGCGTCAGCTAAATGGCATATATTATTATTTATTATTAGTGGTACTAGTGGTGGTAGTGGTACTAGTGGTGGTAGTGGTACTAGTGGTACTAGTGGTGGTAGTGGTGGTAGTGGTACTAGTGTTGGTAGTGGTACTAGTGGTGGTAGTGGTGGTAGTGGTGGTAGTGGTGGTAGTGGTACTAGTGGTGGTAGTGGTACTAGTGGTACTAGTGGTGGTAGTGGTGGTAGTGGTACTAGTGGTGGTAGTGGTACTAGTGGTGGTGGTACTAGTGGTGGTAGTGGTGGTAGTGGCACTAGTGGTACTAGTGGTGGTAGTGGTACTAGTGGTACTAGTGGTGGTAGTGGTACTAGTGGTGGTAGTGGTGGTAGTGGTACTAGTGGTACTAGTGGTGGTAATGGTACTAGTGGTGGTAGTGTTGGTAGTGGTACTAGTGGTGGTAGTGGTGGTAGTGGTGGTAGTGGTGGTAGTGGTACTAGTGGTGGTAGTGGTACTAGTGGTACTAGTGGTGGTAGTGGTGGTAGTGGTGGTAGTGGTACTAGTGGTGGTAGTGGTACTAGTGGTGGTAGTGGTACTAGTGGTACTAGTGGTGGTAGTGGTGGTAGTGGTACTAGTGGTGGTAGTGGTACTAGTGGTGGTAGTGGTACTAGTGGTGGTAGTGGTACTAGTGGTACTAGTGGTACTAGTTGTGGTAGTGGTACTAGTGGTACTAGTGGTGGTAGTGGTACTAGTGGTGGTAGTGGTACTAGTGGTG
This sequence comes from Oncorhynchus keta, assembly GCF_023373465.1. Classification (NCBI taxonomy): domain Eukaryota; kingdom Metazoa; phylum Chordata; class Actinopteri; order Salmoniformes; family Salmonidae; genus Oncorhynchus; species Oncorhynchus keta. Next base: position 6,682 of record NW_026285719.1, on the reverse strand, counting down.
GTAGTGGTACTAGTGGTGGTAGTGGTACTAGTGGTACTAGTGGTACTAGTGGTACTAGTGGTGGTAGTGGTACTAGTGGTACTAGTGGTACTAGTGGTGGTAGTGGTACTAGTGGTACTAGTGGTGGTAGTGGTGGTAGTGGTGGTAGTGGTACTAGTGGTGGTAGTGGTACTAGTGGTAGTGGTACTAGTGGTACTAGTGGTGGTAGTGGTACTAGTGGTACTAGTGGTGGTAGTGGTACTAGTGGTGGTAGTGGTACTAGTGGTGGTAGTGGTACTAGTGGTGGTAGTGGTACTAGTGGTACTAGTGGTACTAGTTGTGGTAGTGGTACTAGTGGTACTAGTGGTGGTAGTGGTACTAGTGGTGGTAGTGGTACTAGTGGTGGTAGTGGTACTAGTGGTGGTAGTGGTACTAGTGGTACTAGTGGTGGTAGTGGTACTAGTGGTACTAGTGGTACTAGTGGTGGTAGTGGTACTAGTGGTACTAGTGGTACTAGTGGTACTAGTGGTGGTAGTGGTACTAGTGGTACTAGTGGTACTAGTGGTACCAGTGGTGGTAGTGTTGTGCTCCTCTCATATTATGACCATCAGGTTACATTTGACATTCTAGTAATTTAGCACACTCTCTTATCCAGAGCGACTTACAAATTGGTGCATTCACCTTATGACATCCAGTGGAACAGCCACTTTACAATAGTGCATCTAAATCTTTTAAGGGGGGTGAGAAGGATTACTTTATCCTATCCTAGGTATTCCTTAAAGAGGTGGGGTTTCAGGTGTCTCCGGAAGGTGGTGATTGACTCCGCTGTCCTGGCGTCGTGAGGGGAGTTTGTTCCACCATTGGGGGCCAGAGCAGCGAACAGTTTTGACTGGGCTGAGCGGGAACTGTACTTCCTCAGTGGTAGGGAGGTGAGCAGGCCAGAGGTGGATGAACGCAGTGCCCTTGTTTGGGTGTAGGGCCTGATCAGAGCCTGGAGGTACTGAGGTGCCGTTCCCTCACAGCTCCGTAGGCAAGCACCATGGTCTTGTAGCGGATGCGAGCTTCAACTGGAAGCCAGTGGAGAGAGCGGAGGAGCGGGGTGACGTGAGAGAACTTGGGAAGGTTGAACACCAGACGGGCTGCGGCGTTCTGGATGAGTTGTAGGGGTTTAATGGCACAGGCAGGCAGCCCAGCCAACAGCGAGTAGCAGTAATCCAGACGGGAGATGACAAGTGCCTGGATTAGACCTGCGCCGCTTCCTGTGTGAGGCAGGGTCGTACTCTGCGGATGTTGTAGAGCATGAACCTACAGGAACGGGCCACCGCCTTGATGTTAGTTGAGAACGACAGGGTGTTGTCCAGGATCACGCCAAGGTTCTTAGCTCTCTGGGAGGAGGACAAAATGGAGTTGTCAACCGTGATGGCGAGATCATGGAACGGGCAGTCCTTCCCCGGGAGGAAGAGGAGCTCCGTCTTGCCGAGGTTCAGCTTGTACTAGTACCACTAGTACCACTACCACCACTAGTACCACTAGTACCACTACCACCACTACCACCACTAGTACCACTACCACCACCACTAGTACCACTACCACCACTACCACCACTAGTACCACTAGTACCACTACCACCACTACCACCACTAGTACCACTACCACCACTAGTACCACTAGTACCACTACCACCACTAGTACCACTACCACCACTAGTACCACTACCACCACTACCACCACTAGTACCACTACCACCACTACCACCATTGGTACCACTACCACCACCACCACCACTAGTACCACTACCACCACTACCACCACCACCACCACTAGTACCACTACTACCACTAGTACCACTACCACCACTACCACCACTAGTACCACTACCACCACTACCACCACTAGTACCACTACCACCACTAGTACCACTACCACCACTACCACCATTGGTACCACTACCACCACCACCACCACTAGTACCACTACTACCACTACCACCACCACCACCACTAGTACCACTACCACCACTAGTACCACTACCACCACTAGTACCACTACCACCACTAGTACCACTAGTACCACTACCACTACTACCACCACTAGTACCACTACCACCACTACCACCACTAGTACCACTACCACCACTAGTACCACTACCACCACTAGTACCACTACCACCACTACCACCACTAGTACCACTACCACCACTACCACCACTAGTACCACTACCACCACTACCACCACTAGTACCACTACCACCACTACCACCATTGGTACCACTAGTACCACTACCACCACTAGTACCACTAGTACCACTACCACCACTAGTACCACTACCACCACTAGTACCACTAATACCACTACCACCACTACTACCACTACCACCACTATTACCACTACCACCACTACCACCACTATTACCACTACCACCACTACCACCACTACCACCACCACTAGTACCACTACCACCACTACCACCACTAGTACCACTAGTACCACTACCACCACTACCACCACTAGTACCACTACCACCACTAGTACCACTACTACCACTACCACCACTAGTACCACTACCACCACTACCACCACTAGTACCACTAGTACCACTACCACCACTAGTACCACTACCACCACTAGTACCACTAATACCACTACCACCACTACTACCACTACCACCACTATTACCACTACCACCACTACCACCACTATTACCACTACCACCACTACCACCACTACCACCAGCACTATCCTGACTTTAGGGATAAGTTTGCTCCACTATTGGGGTGCCAGGACAGAGAAGAGTTTTGACTGGGCTGAGTGGGAGCTGCCTCCCGAGGGGTGGGAGGGCCACGAGACCAGAGGTGGTTGAACAGAGTGCTCGGGTTGGGATGTAGGGTTTGAGTCTAGCCTGAAGATAAGGATAGGGTAAGTAAGGGTAAGTAATCCTTCTCACCCCCCCTTCTCCCCCAACAAGATTTAGATGCAAGTGGCTGTTCCACTGGTTGTCATAAGGTGTATGCACCAATTTGTAAGTCGCTCTGGATAAGAGCGTCTGCTAAATGACTTAAATGTAAATGTAATAAGGATAAGGATAAGGCAGTTCCCCTTGCTGCTCTGAAGGGAAGCACCAGGGTCTTGGAGATGATGTGAGCTTCGGTGTGCTTGTGGTTGTTATTTCTTCAGGGAAAGTGTTAGCTCTGCTCCTAGTGTAATTAGAGCAAAGTGTCTGAGGAAGGATCACAGGACAGGGTGCTCTCTATCACTGATACTGATACAACACACCATCACCTCATATCTCTCATATACAGCACCAGTCAAAAGTGTGGACCCATCCACTCATTCATGGGTTTTTCTTTCTTCTACATTAAAATAACATACATCACTACATCATGTAGTTACCAAAAAGAGTTAAACAAAAATAAAATACATTTAATTTTTTAATTCTTCAAAGTAGCTACCCCTTTGCCTTGATGACAGCTTTGCACACTCTTGACATTCTCTCAACCAGCTTCATGAGGTAATCACCTGGAATGCATTTCAATTAACATGTGTGCCTTGTTAAAAACTCATTTGTGGAATTTCTTTCCTTCTTAATGCATTTGAGCCAATCATTTGTGTTGTGACAAGGTAGGGAGGTAAACCGAAGATAGCCCAGCTCAAACAAGCAAAGAGAAACGACAGTCCATCATTACTTTTAGACATGAAGGTCAATCAATCTGGAAACTATTAAGAATTGTGAAAGTTTCTTCAAGTGCTGTCGGAAAAACTGTCAAGTGCTGTGATGAAACTGGCTCTCATGAGGATCGCCTCAGGAAAGGAAGACCCAGACTTACTTCTGCTGCAGAGGATACATTCATTGGAGTTAGCAGCATCTGAAATTACAGCCCAAATAAATGCTTCACAGAGTTCAAACAACAGACACATCTCAACATCAACTGTTCAGAGGAGACTGTGTGAATCAGGTCTTCATGGTCAAATTCCTGCAAAGAAACCACTAATAAAGGACACCAATAAGAATAATAGACTTTGGTCTGATGAGTCCAAATTTGAGACATTTGGTTCGAACCATCGTGAGACGCACAGTAGACGAACGGATGATCTCCGCATCAAATCAAATCAAATTTTATTTGTCACACACACATGGTTAGCAGATGTTAGTGCGAGTGTAGCGAAATGCTTGTGCTTCTAGTTCCGACAATGCAGTAATAACCAACAAGTAATCTAGCTAACAATTCGAAAACTACTACCTTATACACACAAGTGTAAGGGGATAAAGACTATGTACATAAAGATATATGAATGAGTGATGGTACAGAGCGGCATAGGCAAGATACAGTAGATGGTATTGAGTGCAGTATATACATATGAGATGAGTATGTAAACAAAGTGGCATAGTTAAAGTGGCTAGTGATACATGTATTACATAAGGATGCAGTCGATGATATAGAGTACAGTATATAGGTATACATATGAGATGAATAATGTAGGGTAAGTAACATTATATAAGGTAGCATTGTTTAAAGTGGCTAGTGATATATTTACATTATTTCCCATCAATTCCCATTATTAAAGTGGCTGGAGTTGAGTCAGTGTGTTGGCAGCAGCCACTCAATGTTAATGGTGGCTGTTTAACAGTCTGATGGCCTTGAGATAGAAGCTGTTTTTCAGTCTTTCAGTCTTTCGGTCCCAGCTTTGATGCACCTGTACTGACCTCGCCTTCTGGATGATAGCGGGGTGAACAGGCAGTGGCTCGGGTCGTTGCTGTCCTTGATGATCTTTATGGCCTTCCTGTGACATCTGGTGGTGTAGGTGTCCTGGAGGGCAGGTAGTTTGCCCCGGTGATGCGTTGTGCAGACCTCACTACCCACTGGAGAGCCTTACGGTTGTGGGCAGAGCAGTTGCCGTACCAGGCGGTGATACAGCCCGACAGGATGCTCTCGATTGTGCATCTGTAGAAGTTTGTGAGTGCTTTTGGTGACAAGCCGAATTTCTTCAGCTTCCTGAGGTTGAAGAGGCGCTGCTGAGCCTTCTTCACGATGCTGTCTGTGTGGGTGGACCAATTCAGTTTGTCTGTGATGTGTACACCGAGGAACTTAAAACTTACTACCCTCTCCACTACTGTTCCATCGATGTGAATAGGGGGTGTTCCCTCTGCTGTTTCCTGAAGTCCACAATCATCTCTTTAGTTTTGTTGACGTTGAGTGTGAGGTTATTTTCCTGACACCACACTCCGAGGGCCCTCACCTCCTCCCTGTAGGCCGTCTCGTCGTTGTTGGTAATCAAGCCTACCACTGTTGTGTCGTCCGCAAACTTGATGATTGAGTTGGAGCGTGCGTGGCCACGCAGTCGTGGGTGAACAGGGAGTACAGGAGAGGGCTCAGAACGCACCCTTGTGGGGCCCCAGTGTTGAGGGTCAGCGGGGTGGAGATGTTGTTGCCTACCCTCACCACCTGGGGGCGGCCGTCAGGAAGTCCAGTACCCAGTTGCACAGGGCGGGGTCGAGACCCAGGGTCTCGAGCTTGATGACGAGCTTGGAGGGCACTATGGTGTTAAATGCCGAGCTGTAGTCGATGAACAGCATTCTCACATAGGTATTCCTCTTGTCCAGATGGGTTAGGGTAGTGTGCAGTGTGGTTGAGATTGCATCGTCTGTGGACCTATTTGGGCAGTAAGCAAATTGGAGTGGGTCTAGGGTGTCAGGTAGGGTGGAGGTGATATGGTCCTTGACTAGTCTCTCAAAGCACTTCATGATGACGGAAGTGAGTGCTACGGGGCGGTAGTCGTTTAGCTCAGTTACCTTACCTTTCTTGGGAACAGGAACAATGGTGGCCCTCTTGAAGCATGTGGGAACAACAGACTGGGATAGGGATTGATTGAATATGTCCGTAAACACACCAGCCAGCTGGTCTGCGCATGCTCTGGGGGCGCGGCTGGGGATGCCGTCTGGGCCTGCAGCCTTGCGAGGTTGACACGTTTAAATGTTTTCCTCACGTCGGCTGCAGTGAAGGAGAGTCCTCATGTTTAAGTTGCGGGCAGTGTCAGTGGCACTGTATTGTCCTCAAAGCGGGTAAAAAAGTTATTTAGTCTGCCTGGGAGCAAGACATCCTGGTCCGTGACGGTGCTGGTTTTCTTTTTGTAATCCGTGATTGACTGTAGACCCTGCCACATACCTCTTGTGTCTGAGCCGTTGAATTGAGATTCTACTTTGTCTCTATACTGACGCTTAGCTTGTTTGATTGCCTTGCGGAGGGAATAGTTACACTGTTTGTATTCGGTCATGTTTCCAGTCACCTTGCCCTGATTAAAAGCAGTGGTTCGCACTTTCAGTTTCACGCGAATGCTGCCATCAGTCCACGGTTTCTGGTTTGGGAATGTTTTAATCGTTGCTATGGGAACGACATCTTCAACGCAAGTTCTAATGAACTCGCACACCGAATCAGCGTATTCGTCAATGTTGTCGTCTGACGCAATACGGAACATATCCCAGTCCACGTGATGGAAGCAGTCTTGGAGTGTGGAATCGGATTGGTCGGACCAGCATTGAACAGACCTCAGCGCGGGAGCTTCTTGTTTTAGTTTCTGTCTGTAGGCAGGGATCAACAAAATGGAGTCGTGGTCAGCTTTTTCCGAAAGGAGGGCGGGGCAGGGCCTTATATGCGTCGCGTAAGTTGGAATAGCAATGATCCAAGGTTTTTCCAGCCCTGGTTGCGCA